>NC_048315.1:14032146-14056374 GCF_013100865.1 Trachemys scripta elegans
AGCAGAAGCATGCCATTACTTCCAAATACCATACAAAATCTGTGGGTCCTACTTCAACAAGCTACATAAGCACCTGCCTAACTTTAAGCACGGAATGAAGTCAGTAGGACTAACTCACTTGCTTATAGTTAGGCACGTGCTTGCTAAAATGGAGTCTTAATACCCCAAATATATTGGGCCTGACTCTAAGTACACTTATACTAGTTATGCTTATGCAACCACGTTAACGTCAATGGAGTGATGGATAATATATGCCAGTGTGATACCAGAATCAGACCCCTTGTGTCCTATGTATTTATTAGCTGATTTTTCCTGCCATTTTATCAAGATTAAATTTTAAAACTACCAGTGTTTTGGGTGGTGCCGTGGTGCTCATTAAAATTACTGCAATGATCAAAAAAGGAGTCAGGTGGCTGTCTAAGAGTTGTCATTTAGTTCACAGTACAGGTACAACATGGCATGGATGGACAAGCTTTCTCTGTTGTGCCCTGCCAATCTGTCTCAAGCCAACTGTTACTACTATTTAGTAGTATCAGTACTGCCTGGTACTAGAGGACAAGACCAGTGGTGGTTTTAGATGTATGCTACCCACCGTCATATGGGTCATATGGTCAGTTATGGATCAAGGCCCCATTGTTAGGCACTGTACAAACACATTTTAAAAAAAAAGGGATCCCTGTCTGGAAAATAGTTCTGGAAGCACCATTTCAAGGGATACAAGGGTTCTCCATGAAGACTCACTTCTTGGTATCCAAATTAAGGGCGCCAAACAAAAGTGTCAATTATGGAGGACTTGGGTGCACTGATTCTATTTTATTTGTTCAAATAAAGTACAAGGGGATCAAGGACATTTTATAGTGTCTTCTATCTTCTACTACATCTCTCTCTAGCAAGGTTTCAGACTTAGTTTTCCACACACTAGCAGAAGCACAGAAAATCCAGATTCTTAAGTATTACTCCAGCCCAAATATCCCCACCTAAAGCCCAAGATGCTTGCAGTCTTCACAGGAGTGCAAACAAGTTGTCATATCTTTTCAGCCCAAGTCAACAGCATACATATCAAAAAAAGAGATAAGTCATTTTTATTCTTTCCAGAATCCCAACTGAGCTCATGCAAAGATTTAAATAACTTGTAGGCCAGAAAGTCCACAAGCCAGGTAGAGCAATTGCAGCTGCAAACTGAGCTTTATCGGCTTGTCCTGTAAAAGAAATCAACCATCCTATTTTAAGAAGCAGGAAGTAATTTAGCGTCGGTTCTAGTCTCCCCTCGGAACAAAGGTACCAATCACGCCAGCACTTTTTCAAACAGATTTGTGGGTTAAACTCCCCAAATTCACTTTGCTTAGGACCAGAGTAAGATTTTAACAACATTTACTGCAGGATCATCTCTCTCTAGCTCCCCAAAAGGACAATCTCCGTGTTCATAGCTTTTGAAAAAGAAAGAATGCCCCCCCATCCCCATCCTTTGCTAATTGCACTAGAATGATATTATGACTGGGGAGGCAGGGGGAGAGCCAAATAACCAGCTATTGCACATGGCTATCTGTTAAAAATAGTTCAGATGGGTTTAGGTTTTAGCCTTTATCTCAGTGGCTGACCTCGCTAATACAGTATGTAGATCTCTTGCCAGCTAATCGGCAGACTGTAGAGCATGGTTTCAGGCTGTGGGCAATGATCTGTAACAGGAATGAATGAGTGGGTTTTAGCAGCCAGGATCTGTAGCCTACTATCTGTATCTGACAGCTGTCACCCTCTCTACAGAGGCCAAGGCCTAGCCCTTCATTTAAAAGCAGCATGGCTGATCAGATTACTAGGACAGTGTGTCAGAACTGACGGCACTGAACTAGAGAGACAGAACGTAAATCTATAAATAGCAGTTCTGCTTGCCTCCATGAACCAGTGAAGGGTAACCAATACTGAACAGCAAATGCAATGTTTAGTCTCTGAAACCAGTGGAATACAGTTCCTGCCAGATCAGAAAACACTGTGTTCCGATATAAGGTAATGGAAAAATAGCTTTATGAGCACGGGTTTACAAGAATCACATTCTTGGCACTGGCAATGGCTGGATCCACAATAGTTGGTCTGAACCAACGTTACAACGTAATAAGGCTTTCGGTCCTCATAACACAAAGTCACCTTACTGCATTGTGCTAACAGCGTTCTGAAGGCTAGTCAAGCCATAGGGAACCCTGACGTTGAAATATATGCAGCGATAAAATAAGAGCCTCTCCATTTGGTATCTATTATATACGTCAACTGAGTCTTCAGCCAGGACAGCTGAGCTCTGTAAGTATCTCAGGGACAGGGATGTTGTGAGTGTGATTTATCTATAGGCCATGGTGATAGCAAAGCTTAGTTACTGGACATCAACGAGTTATAAATGACCTGACATTTTATAGTATGCACCAGCTCTTCCAAGAACCATTCATCACCCTTGGAGGTTTCCTCTGATAAAACTAGGATATCAGGAAATTTGTAAACAACTTTGGAAAAACAATCCTGAGGTCAGCACAGAGGAATGAGGAGGGGGCGTGTTTAAAAAGGTATCATGAGCTAGGCAAATGGAGAATTGGGATGGGGAGGACTTGCTTTTAAAGCACACAAATCCTCCTGAGGCAACAAAAAGCTAGATCTCCTACCACCCCTAGGCAGTCATGTCAAATGGCACACCAGGGGCTAAAGGAGGCCAAGCAGAGGTCCTCAAAGTTCCCATTCTACACGACAACAACATAGCCATGTCGGAGGACCTGGGTGCAAACACATGATTCTTTCTTGCAGCATGGACAGGGTACAGTACAAAATAGTGGCCCACAAAATTTGCCCTGAGTGTGACAATTACTGTTACAAACCAATAAGTAGATCTGACATATTCCAACCAGTAGAGGGCAGTGGCGCACACAAGCTAATATACAACATGATCGTGTAGCACTAAAGGCACATAGTATGGACAAATGAGACACATACCCAAATGTACCTTGTGAAATGGCAAGCACAGAGAGCTAGCAAATAAGAATCCAAACTGTACTATGCACAGACAATGAAATTCAGTCCCTGTGCAGAGGTCCACATCAAGGTCTATCCACTATGTAAGTTCTCAAAATAGGGATTCAGTGATGCACAGGCCTTGTGCTAGCCTTCTGCCTGGGAATGAATTTCACCAACAGTTAGTCACTTATTTTGTTATTGTGTTTCTTATTGAACTTACCGCTCATGAAAGCTGCCACATTGCAAATTCTAGCAGCTGGCCACCGCCGTACATCTACAAACCAGGCAGCACCACTGCAAAGTCTCTCACACTATCCCACCAATACATATCAGCCCTGACCTGGAGGGATTGCCGCTAGGGAGGGGTGGCTAGTTCAGTGACAGAGTCTAGTGCTTAGTCTCTTTGCCAAGACTGTCATCAGGAGTGCCAAGTGCAAGGGTGGATTTGTAATGTGTACACCTGTCTGCGAGAAATTGGGCTGACACCCAACGGACCCATTTAATGCAGGTTACTGAACAGCCATCAGATGGCAATGATTCCTAGTGTGGCTGCAAACCAGTGACCTACATTTCCAATCCCCTGAGCCATCCAAGTCCCCCACAGTTTCTCATTAGTAACAGATTCTTATTTATTTCAGATAGTCAGTGACTCCTGCCAATAGACAGCACACTCCTAATTAAAAGCTGGCTTCTTTCATAACCTACAAAGTGCTATCTCCACCTCTGCCCCAATATACACAGAGAACATGAGTTTTCCTGTGGCTGACTTTGTCCTCCATTTGAAGACATTCAACAGACAAAGCAGATTTTTTTTAAAAAAAAAAGACAAGCATGAAGCAACAAAGTTTGAAGGACGTCCAACATTTATGCTGTGTGCCCACTTAATATCACCAGGGACTTTCCACAGGAGCAAAGGTTTTCTTAATAAAGAGTCTCATTGGCCAATTGGAGCAAATCATGTACACACCGATATTTTGCTTCTGGCAATACCTTAAACCTGCAGTTAGGCAGGTGTAGAGATTGCAGTGGCCTTGAAACTGTAGCATGGTTTATACATGGTATGCACATCTTTGAGGATTTGGAGAAATCTACAAGGGATCTAATGCTTTTCCACCTATTGACATTTACAAAGCAGTTTAAATCATGCATGAGAGGCCTCAGGCTCATGTAGTTCACAAAACATAACTCTGTGCTCCCAGGGAATTTAAGCTGACCAATGCTCTTTATTAGAACCGACAGTGAAAGACAGCTATTGCAAAATCTCTACAAGGAATGAAGTACAAAGATGACAGTCTTAATGCCAGTGGATATATTATGTAGATTACTTGACTCCAGTCTTGCTTGTTAAATAAGTTTCATGCTCCCCCTTTCTCCCCCCCCCCCTTAGGACATATTCTCCCTGGCTTTGTCAAGGGAGCTGTTCCCTAAATTCCTTGATCAATCATCTGCTTTTCAGGACTTTAGACATGCTAAGTTAGCTCTGCAGATGAGGCAGTGATGCTTAAACAGTGGAAAACAGTTAAATCTTTCACCTAACAGCACAGTGGTGCCATGCATGTTAAAAATTAATACTTAAAAAACTTAATGGATATTTTGTGAATGGAAATATAAAAGATATTTTATAAGGAATCCATCTCCAAGTGGTCAATTGCAAGTCACCCTGCAGCTGTGAAGCCCAAGTCAACATCAAATATAATCCTTTTTTAAGAATGATACATATATACAAAAACGGGGGCAAATTTTGAGGTACTTTCTCAAGTTATTTTCAATTCCTACTCAACTAAAACTCAAGCTACCCTGATTTACGCTAACTGAGAATCTGTCCCCTAATGAAGCCAATAGGAACTTTTCTTCAGTGAAGACTGAGGAAAAGACTATGTACCACTTAACTCCCATTTGCAATCTACAGCAGATGCATGTGTGCTTGCACTCTATGGCTGGTGTGTGGGAGGGGGGCAAATCCTAAGGTTTTTACTAAAACCGCTAGGTTGTCCAGCCCTTCTTCTGGTGAGCGCTTATTCACACACACTTAACATAGAGCTTAAAAGAGAATTAAGTGGTGCAAAGGCCTTGTGCAGTCAGTGGCAGATTAATGCACGGCCCATAGGGCCCATGCCCAGGTGCCACAGCCAATCTGGGGGCCCCCAAGGAGCACCAGAACCTGTGTAGAAGTAGGAGGGCCACTGGTGCCGTAACTGTGGCCCGCCCCCTGCTCCTCTTCGGCCCCCTGAGGCCCTGCCCCCTGGCCAGGCCGGAAACCAGAGCCGGGCCACCATAAGAGCCGCCCAGGGAACCCGGGTCACTGTGGGGAGCCCTGGACCCCACCTCTGTGTGCAGTCTCTCTGCGGAGGGGTGAAATCTCCTCCATTAATGAACTGTCAGACACATACTTCCATTACACCCGTGTGTGTAATACTCACCAATGTAAAGGGTGTGCTATCTAGCTGGCTAAGTAAGGGCGACAGGAGGATTCACACCCGTCTTTGTTTATATTTACACATCTGCTTAAAACACGGACACTACATAATGAACATTCAATAGTGACAAGTATCAGAGGGGTAGCCATGTTAGTCTGGATCTGTAAAAAGCAACAGAGAGTCCTATGGCACCTTTAAGCCTAACAGATGTATTGGAGCATAAGCTTTCATGGGTGAATACCCACTTCGTCAGACGCATGCGTATTCACCCACGAAAGCTTATGCTCCAATACATCTGTTAGTCTTAAAGGTGTCACAAGACTCTCTGTTGCTTCATTCAATAGTGAGTCTTTTTGCAAATACCGAAATAAAAATATTTTTAAAAGTTGTTTTTTAAAATCTTGAACAATAAATGAATATAGTTTCCAAGTTAAACAGAAAGAAACTGAACCATCTCTCTCTGAATTATCAGAGGAAATCAGCTTTGACAGCTAGGTTCCAAGCTTGGTTATACCAATCTAAAGGCAAAGTTACTCTAGTTACACTGGAAGATTGTAAAGAGAATTTGACTCTAGGCCTACAGAAGTATGCAGGGGGTAGGTGTGGGAGGGGAACTATTGCACAGTTTACAGACACAAACAGACACTCTGCTTGACTAAATGAAGATCATTGCCTAGCAGGCTATGTCGCCAGCATCACAGAATTGCCATCAACAACTTCGGGTCATTGACACTGGTAATGCAAGCAAGGAAGCAGAAACTGATGTAGACTAACTAGTAATCAGAGGATGGCTATTTCCTGCATAGTACTGCCAAGGTTTTTCTTGAGCACTAACTTCAAAAAGCAGATTAAACCCTTTCCCTAAGTGCACTGTACAAGAATAAACTCTCCATACTCTCAGGTGGACTTGACGGATTCTGTTTACAATCCTATTTTCCTTACTGATCGCAAGATGTGGCACAACCATAAAGTGGGTTAGGAATAGAGGCTTTTGGAGAATCCAGTGTTCAAATCCAACTCTACACCTCCAGGAATTAGACTCAGATCCCATGAAGATATGGACATGGCATATGAATTTAGGGCATGATCCAATGCTCATGAAAATCAATGGAGAGATTCTCGTTGACTTCAAAGATTTATTTCCTTAAAGAGAATGGAAAACTCAAATTCTCGGGTGAGGTCAGTTTAGCCTATGCATGTCTGCAGATGCTTTACTGCGCTCATTGCTAGGCTTTGCTAAAATACCTTTGCCATGGATACTGCAACTCTCTCATTGAAGAGTGATCCCATCGAGTCAGACTCAAGGCTGAATGGGCTGCTCAGGCACTAGTTACAGCAATAGTTAACATTTTACAAACCACAGGATAATCTAATCAGCAATAGTCATTCTTTCGCCATATTAATGAGGCTTGCATGCATGCATATACTTAAGTTTTCAAATTTCGTATCATGTTTGTTCAACATACAAATGAATATAGATAGGCTATATAAATATGCGTGCTATATATAGAGAGAATATCAATATATAGTTTTGAATCTGCCATAGGTTTTCATAAATTAAAAATAATTGCTTCAGCAAAGCTAGTAAATATCAATTTGCATCAAAGGAGAATTAATGTGTCAACAATAAACAAAACAACTGAATATTTATTTTATACATGCAAGGCCAGATGAAAAAGAGACAGGCTAGTCTAACAACTGAATATAGATGGTCTTGTCATATTCATAAGTGAACCTGTGATGCTGGCAATGGAATAGGACTGAAACAGTGACACAACCCATAATCCACTGAATAAACTTCTATAATTGTCTTATGTGCTCCATAAGCATGTGTACTTCAAAATCTTAATGTTGAACAAGTTATATGGTGTTAAACACTGACAAGAGAGGAAATAAAACAGTTGTGATCTTTAACCAAATCACAAAAGACTTTAAGCTAATGAACCTAAAGTTGCTCATTGGTTTACATATTATCCCTTACTCTGTGTTAAGATCCAAACAAAACCTAAAAACAGAACAGTGTGTTTTAAAACTAAGCACAAAATATTTTGCAAAATTACAAGAAAAGTGTCTTAGATCAGCAAAAAAATAAAAAATAAAAAAATCTGTAAGCAGCTTTATAGAACACATAGTCGTTAAACTTTGTGAAAACATAGCATGATATGAAATAAGCCAAGATAATTTATCTTAAATAGTCTGCAGTTACATTTTTAAGGGAAGAACACCTGCTTTACTGAGGGAATATACATATGCAGTACTTTTTCCTTCTATAATGATGAGAGGAAATTGTGTTTCACATTTCTTCCATTTCCAGGTCTTTGAGTTGACATGGGGTGCAAATCACACTGAGATGGACTTTGTAAAAAGACAGGCGCTGGAGGTGTCTGAAGACTAACATTTCTCTCAAACTACTGTCTAGAAGATCAATAGAGACAATGTAAACGTCGGTATACTGTCAATCTACTTCAGGGACAGCTCTCTTTAGCAGGGCCAGCTCCAGGTTTTTTGCCGCCCCAAGCAATAAATAAATAAATAAATATTTTTTTTTAAAAAGCCGGAGTGCCGCTGCTGGTGCCTAGAGCCGGCCCTGCTCTTTAGAAGAAGACATGGCCATTCCTGCTCAGCAGAAGGATTTTTTTTTTAAAGGATGGATGAATAGAGCTAAACAGAATGCAACAAAACTATTCCATGTCTCAACCAGAACAAGAACATAATTCTTCACATGGAGCATCAGCCTGGAGGGCAGGGGAGAAATGTCAGTTTAGCAATATGGCAGATTCTAACCTACACAATGGACCCTTAGCCCTGCCAGAAAATTGCCAATGTGTCATAAAGGTGCCCTAAATGGACAGCTATAGATTCCCCTTGCATAGGGAAATCCCTATGTGGCATAGAACTGACACATCTGGTCCAAAGCACCTTGGTGCAGGGAACAAGTAAGGGATGCTCTGGAGCTCTGTGTGCTCCAGTAATCCTCAATTGATGGAACCATCCCTGCAGTCCCAGGGGCTGGGAGAACCCAGTTACCTTCACCACTTTTGGGTTCCTGACTTCTCAGGTTCTGGATCAAGTGGAAGACAGCTAATCTAGGCCATTATCTGAGGCTGGATTCATTAGGCTACAAATACTGCAAAACATTTTATGCTTATCCTATTATGAAAACAAAACAATTCCCTCATTCCACCCTCCTTCATTCAAGTATTTAAAATGGTTGTTTCCATTGGATGGCTGTCCCACGACCTGTTTTTGGTGGTCTGAGGGCAGTTCTTAGTGGAAAAGAGTCCATGGTTGAAAAATGACCACTGCTAACTGGCATCCTTGTATAGCAGTTTTAACAGAGAGGATCAAACACAGAATGGGCATGGAGAATCTCTCTTCCCATTCCTAAAGGTGGTTTTGCCCTGGTCAGGACAAAGGAAGATTGGTGGTGCCGTGCCTGGGAAGTTTGCACAGCCACCATCAATGCTACACCCATTCTGTGGAAGTGGAGTTCCCTTCCGCAGGGGTGTTAATTTAAAACACTTACAATTATTTAATACTTTTTTCTCCCTTTCTTCATTTGATGGCTATAATTATTATAGTCGCTAGAATAACATGCCCATTCCTGGACTGCTTTCAAATTCAAATAATTCGTATTGCCAGATGGTATGAATGATTGCTACAGATAAACTCTGGATCTGTTCCATTATTAATTGATTGACAGAAGCCTGGACATGACCAGAGCAGATCTCTCACCCCATAACGTATGTGTAACATTGATAGTTAAAATATGAAAACTAACTAGAATAAAAACCCTAATTCCTCAGTATTTGGTAGATTTCAAAGCTAAACAAGCACAAACAAAACTATTTATTACACTCTTAGGGTCATATACCACCTTTTGTCCATTTGTGCACTGAGGTCAGTGGGAGTGCGGTGCAAAATATGAGGGTAAAATATGAGCCCTGTTATACAAGGTGATTAGAAAACAAAAAACAGTAGATGAAAAATGGGGATTCAAAAGACCCGATGGTCATAAGGGATGAAGTCATTTCACCAAGGCCCATTTCAGGTGCTCATAGTTCAGGTTGTGTTTTAATCCTTAGGGTATGTCTTCACTACCCGCCATATTGGCGGGTAGTAATAATTTATCCGGGATCGATATATCGCATCTCGTTAAGACGCGATACATCGATCCCCGAACGCGCTCACCGTCTACTCCAGAACTCCACCAGAGCGAGCGGCGGTAGCGCAGTCGATGGGGAAGCCGCGGCCATCGATCCCACGCCATCTGGACCCCAGGTCATTTGATCCAAAATACTTTGACTTCAGCTACGCTATTCACGTAGCTGAAGTTGTGTATCTTGGATCGATTCTCCCCCCCCCCCCTCCAGTGCAGACATCCCTTAGTCTTCTGCATAAGACACAAGTGCAAACTTTTCTAATGATAACTTAAATGTGAGTGCTCCAGAGCAGATATCTGTGCTGCCTTGGAATGGCTGGGTCCCTAGGAAGTTCTTTCAAGTTGACAAGGAATAATACCTTAAAACTAGATATACGAGACCCATTAGAAAAGAGAGCTCCAAACAGCAGGTCTCCACCATAGCACCATTCGCTGAACAAAAGCTGAAAAAAGTGACAATAGTTTAACTGATGAAATTTCACATTTTTGAACCTGCTGCTTACCACTACCACACATACACAGACAAAAAGACATACCAACTACTTCATCAGGATTAAGACAAAGCAGCTGGTTAACAGAACACATCAGTATTACACAATGGTTTAGGACAGGATGCGAATACTACTATAGCCAACTAAAACTGCAGCAACAATTTTAGGAAGGCAGACTATAATTATCTGAGATGGAATTTGACCAGGAGATCAAGGCTAACACCTCTGCTCTTCCAAAGGAGTGGCATGGGATATGTAATGACCATGAATGTCAAGGATGTTCAAAATCTCAGGCTGAGCGTCTACGGTTTCAGATCTTTTATGTTGAGACCCGAGGCACTGATTCTTGTCTGTATAATATAAATATGTCTGGCTAAAATAACCACCTTTGGATTGTGAGAGGAGTAATTTTTCCTTATTGTTTATATTTTAATTCTGACACTGCTCAGTGCTACCTTCTGGTGTGTTTCTGAACTTTACTCCCTTAGTTATATTGATTACCATCTCTCCTCTGGCTGGTATACGTGGCACAAACACAAAGGTGATATCTACAGTCAACATCAGATCTGACTGTTCCTGACAACTCCTGTGATACAGCAACCTCAGGGACTTGAGGACACATCTGTGAGTAGATGTAGTAGTTGCCATCTGCACGAATTGCATTATTTAACTGCATTGGCACTGATTAACATTTGCTGTAACCTATGGTAATGGGCTCTGGGGGCTTTCCATGTCTGCTACACAGTGGCAGCTGATGTCTCCTGTTCCATCCTTAAAACAGGATGCTTTAATTTTTAATGGAGCACATGTTCGATTGGCTATACAAACAGGCTAATCTGCAAAGCATGTGCTCAATAACAAGCCGAGCTATGCAGCCAGAATAACAACACTGCTCTGCCACGCAGGAGGAGACGCGACGGGTTTCCTGTTTTATGCCACCATCGCTCAGCACTGATGGTCAAGAAGAATGACTGTGCACGATCCTTGTTTCCAACCTCAGCCCCTGGGTATTAGCAACCTTCTTATCGGTTAGTGCTGCCAACTCATTTCTCATTTGGGAAAGTGAACTGGAGAGGTGACAAAAGTTCACGTGCCTGACCCGGTATTCACTACAGTGCAGCAGAAGAATTCAGAGGCAAAAATAAAGACACGTCTACACTTTCAGCACTCCAGTGCATGTGGGGAAGACGCTCTATACTGACGGGAGAGAGCTCTCCCGTCGACATAAAAAAAACCACCCACACAAGCGGCAGAAGCTTTGCCGGTGGGAAAAGCTCTCCTGCCGACATAGCGCTACTAGCACTTGTGCTGGCATCATTTATGTCACTCAGGGAGGTGGAATATTCACACCCGAGCGACATAAATTCTGCCGACATAAGTAGTAGAGTAGATATAGCCTAAAAGGCTGACTTAAATGGGAAAGCTCCGTTGGTGCACCTTATTGGAAAGGCAAATAAGCTGGGGGGCATTTAAATTGACAGTGGAGAACTGGATATCTACATATTGCTCCAAACAGTGCAGCAGGATGGCCATTGGCCTGAATCAGAACTAGGGTACTTCATGTATGTTTTCCTTTAGGGTCTGTCTAGCAAAATGTGTGTGTCAAGGGATCGTGTTATAAAACCACAGTCCCCTGCTTGTATTACCTTGTTAGGTCTTGCTTATGTAGCCACATTTTAATTGTGTTCCCAAACAGTGCAGCAGCCATGTAAACATCAACATTTTCATATGTTTATGCTACAATCAGGGGACTATCATATAACAATGCTCTCCCCTGACATAGTAGTTTTGGGCCTTTATTGAATTCATGGAGCCAAGCAGATAACAAAGGTAACTAGCGTAACAGAAACTTGCTGACAAAAAGGCGATAAATAAAGCTCGTCAATGGGGTCACATCTGTTTGCCATTGCCTTCCACACACATTGCTGAAAATCTCAGACTTCTCAGCTCCTAAGTCTTCTCAGCTCCTAAGTCTTCTTTGATACACTTTAATTTCAGCTTTTCATTTTCCAACTGCAAGGATTTTGATTTCACAGATCTCTTTATTTTGTTCATTCTTCTGATAAAATACACGTTTTTCTCTGGTTGGTAATTCTTTCTATTCCTTTGTATCACTTGTTACCATTGGCCTGATCCACTCTGAATATCCGAACACATAACAAGTATGAGCTGATTAAACAATTAATGGACTGCTATTCTGGGGCAGCCTATCCCTGCACTAAGCCTATATTCGTTACGATTATTGGAGCATAAAACATGCCTTGACCTTTTGAAAAGCCCATCTTACTTTCATTTTCTGTGTTTTTTCTGTGATGAATTGTGACTTTGAGAAAGGTGTTAAAATTAATATGCCTTTCAGCAGATGCAAGAAAGTTACTGCAAGGTTGAGAGGATTCTCATGCTGAGGAGTTACATAAAGCACAGAAACGGTCCAATTATTTCATGGAATGGATTAGGTAAGCATATCTAGTGGGTTAATGAGCATCTTATTAAGACTATATATATTTATGACCTGATTTCCAGAGGTGCTCAGGTACTGACTCTCCCACCACAAGTGGCCAGCCAGGTTTCAATCCAAAACCTTCAGCTCTGCAGTACAGACTTCTAGAAGTTGAGACAAAGGAATAACTCCATCAGTTTGTATCATTAGTAGGCTGTTATCCTCTAATGGTCTGCTGCCTATACATAGAACACATGCATTGCTGGTGACTTTACTGGGAGCTGTGGCATTTTTGAAAATCAGGCCAATTTTTTTAAACTCCTGGAGCACTATAACACTCTTAGTCTTAGCATGGAGTCACAGACAGTCCCCTTGGGCACTCCAATCTATCTTGCTACCCAGGGAAGCTGGATTTAGTGATCAGTGGTCACTTACACCAAAGATAACAAAATATTCAGGTTGCTCCCAGTCCCAAGAGATCAGTCCCTTACCCAAGGTCAATTTGTACCTTAGATCTCACACCAAAGATAATGCTTGTAGCCAATCCTATAGTAAACTAACTAAGGATTTATTAACTAGGAAAAAGAAACAAGAGAATATTTACAAGTTAAAGCAGGGAACACACACACAAAAGAGTCACAATCTATGCTACATTGCTGTCGCCTTTTGGAACCAATCTGGCAACACTAAATGTCTTTTATGGCTAACTCAGGTTGACCCTGTGGGTTTTGTGCTTTTGTTTCCTAGCTCCAGCCCTGTGAGAGTCCAAAGAATTTTCATGTCCGCTATCTATTTCCTTCTTCCAGAATTCAAGCTGATGGGACAAGCTTTCTTGCACATAGCAACTTCACAGGTGTGAGAGGGCCATTAACCCGTCTTTGTATTGTGATGTTCACACTGGCCCGCTTCGTTTTGGTAGTGCCCCTATCTGGGTTCACACGGTCAGAGCAAGCATTTTTACAGTTGTAAAGCAAAACTTACATATTCCCTTATAGCATGGGACACAGACATTACAGATAAGATTAATGCATGCAGCAACTTACAAGCATTTTATAGAGTTTAAAAACGCTAATCACATCCTTACAAGTCTAACCTCTGCCTTGAGCAATACTAGCATATAGGTGAGCTGGTCCATTTTCTAGGTATGAATTTGTCAGTGCACAGCTGATGCCTGTGGCCTTGGCAAGAGCTGGCAGCTGGTTTACCGTCAATGCCAAATGTATCCTGAAGATCAACAAACTCAGGCTCTGGTGGACCAATGGGAGAACTAAATTCCAGCCCACAAGCACTGTTAGACCAATTGCCTTTGCTGATCAAAATGGCTGGGAAGTGCATAAGGAGATAAGAGATCTCTACAATAACCAGGATCCAAATCATGAAGGGCCTAATGGCTCAAAAGCAACACCCTTAAATTTCACCTAGAAATGAAGTGGATTCCAGTGCAGTCTATGGTACACAGATGTAATATGCTCTGTGCAAGAAATGCTGATTGGTGTGCAGGTATATTGTGCACTAGGGCCATGATCCAAGGACCACTGACCGTTCTAGATGAAGTTCTGAGAGAAGTTCACTGTAAAGTGGATATTGCAATGATCTATTCTAGAGACAACAAAGGCATGGATCAATGCATTGAGGTCTATGTGCAAGAGAAAACAGCAAACCCTTTTTGATAAGCAATTGCTGATGCTGGGTATGCCAGAAGCAGCTGCGGATCTAACCAGCCCTCTAAAATGCATACCTTATGAACATTCAAAGAGGCAAATATAATTTCTTACATCCTCTAGCGGTATCTCCTCCATCTTGTTTGAAGTCAATCTCAGTAAGCTAGCAGTCCTCCAAGCCCCAATCTCAAGCAGACTCTGTGAAGATGCCAAAAAAAACCCCAAAACAACAAAAATCCCCCACAACATCCAGGTCTAACTACTATGCCCGTGCATCTGCAGCTGAAAATAGTAAACTCATACCACTTGTAACACAGAAAGAGCTTAGCCTACCCTATAGAAAACAAAAAGCTGGTACATTAATGCACCAGGGTATCCTTGCCATTAAGTTCTTTAATTAGCTTATCTGGAGGAGAAAAAACCTATACTGGTCAAATTAAATATTAATCACATATAAACTGCTGATCATAATCAGCTGGGGTTCAAGCATGCAAAATGGAGGCGCTCAGTGTGATTTCTTTTCCCAAGGAGCTTCCCCCTGGTCTCTTTCCATTGCCAAATTAGCAAATTCATATAAAAAACAAAGCCGGAGTATTCCAAGTACAACATTAACGACACACCAGAAGTTTTTTCCACACTAAAATATTGAATTGAAAATTCAGTTCCTTTAAATCTTTCTAAATCCTTGTCTCTGATTGGGTTCATTAATAAACATGCTAGTTTTGTTTCAGGGAGTGACATATGGCATAATCCGCTAACAGGAAGAAGTATTTTGCATTTTATTGTAGAAAACAAACATGCAAACAGGTTCTCACAGATGGCTTTCTTAGCTTCTGGGAGGGAAAAAAAAGCTTAATAATGCTTGAAAACAAGTTTTGCCTCCTCCTTAAAATAAGTAAATAAATAAAGGATTTCTGCTGGAACTGCTTTTCAATTAAAGTAAGTTCAGCTCTAGGGTTTCTACTATATTAAAACTTGCTTTATTCCGTGGTTATTTTTTAAACTACACATAAAATAAAAAAAATATTAAATTGCCAAGATGAGAGCATATAGATCCCTGACTAGCTCCTAATGAAGCCAATGGCAAAATTTTCATTGACTTCACTGAGGACGGGTTTTCACGGTCAGTATTGAAACAAAGCTGCTAGGTCCTTACTGGGCATTACATTAACCCCTGCTTACCAATCAGCTAGCAGTGGACTCCAGAACACTAGCACAGGGAAGAGAAATACTGCCAGAGGGGAACAGGCTCAGGAGGGAGGCAGAGCCTGCATGAGAGTAGAAGCAGCAGATAGCTTGCAGGCTTGCTGAGGCGGGAAGGCCGGGTAGCAGGCTTGCTGAGGAGGGAAGGCCGCATAGCAGGCTGGGCTGAGCCACACACTGTTATGGGCTGCAGGGAGGGGACCAGCGCTTAGCTGTAGCAGGAGGACACAGCTGGGAGACAGAGTGAAGGGGTCACAGCAAGGCTTCTTTACCATTATACCCCTGGACTGGTCTGCCCTGGGGCAGGGTTGGGAACTATAAGGTTTCTCCTTTTTTGTTGTTATAACAGTAAAAGCCAGAGTGCTGGGGCAGGAGCTTCATTTATTTATCACAGCTCTAATACAGAAATTTTCCTTCATGCCTGAAGTGGGCAAATATTTTTTGAAAGCCGCAGATGGCTATCATCCCATAGATCCTAGTGTTTGGACCACTTGGCTCTGAGCTCGTAAAGTTGGGGCACTCTTGTCTTTTAGTA
Organism: Trachemys scripta elegans; assembly: GCF_013100865.1. Classification (NCBI taxonomy): domain Eukaryota; kingdom Metazoa; phylum Chordata; order Testudines; family Emydidae; genus Trachemys; species Trachemys scripta. The sequence continues at coordinate 14,048,044 of NC_048315.1, forward strand.
ATTCTTCCTCAGTGGCCTCTGCAAACAAGGGAAAGTCTACATTTTGCCCTTATATAAAGTAAGATGTGCGGGACCCTGCCAGCACCTTCTCAGCTCTGACCACTCTATCCAGCTATGTGTATCCATGACAGCCAGCAGCCACCTCCTCTTGGGGCCTGCCTATGACACCACCAGCCCAGAGGCTCTGGTGAATGCAGCTTTATCTATCTGTGAAGCTGCATGGCTTCTGCTGAGGGAGGACCTATATGACGACTTAGCGGGAGGATAGACAATTAGAGATGATATAGTAACTATTATGGCACCATACCATGTAGTTTGGGGGTATATGTGAGTGACCTGATTGACTGGGGCCCATAATACATCATCCCACCACTACTACAAAGGCAATGTTTAAAATCTTGCTCAAAGCAATACAAACATCAAAGCCCTTTTGCCAAACTGACACACCTCTGAGGTGTCTGCTCCTTTGGGGGAATAAAGGGTTTCACTAGCTCCATCTATCTATGGACATAAAGACTTGGCAGCCCTGTGGATTGGGTGATTCTGGAGTAAGGAGTAGTGTCTGTTATCTTCCATTTGCATTAATGAGATCTGCATTAAGGGAAAAGGAAAACATACCCCTAACAATGAAGGCACTGCACTCCCCAAACCCCAGAGAATTCTAAGGGCTGGTCTACCCTGAGGGGGGGGGGCAGGGTCAATGTAAGATACTCAACTTCAGCTACGGGAATAGCGTAGCTGAAGTCGAAGCATCTTATTTCAACTTACCTCGGGTCCTCACGGCGTGGGATCGACAGCAGCGGCTCCCCCGTCGACTCCGCTACTGCCGCTCGCCCTGGTGGAGTTCCGGAATCGACGGGAGCACGTTCTGGGATCGATACATTGCGTCTAGACGAGACGCGATATATCAATCCCCGATAGATCGATTACTACCCGCAGATTCAGCAGGTAGTATGGACCTACCCTTGGGGTACCCGAATCGGCGGGTAGTAATCGATCTATCGGGGATTGATTTATCGTGTCGTCTAGACGCGCTATATCAATCCCCAAACGTGCTCCCGTCGATTCCAGAACTCCACCAGGGCGAGCGGCGGTAGCGGAGTTGACGTGGGAGCCATGGTCGTCGATCCAGCGCCATGAGGACCTGAGGTAAGTCGAAATAAGATACGTTGACTTCAGCTACGCTATTCCCGTAGCTGAAGTTGTGTATCTTACATCGACACCCTCCCACCCCAGTGTAGACCAGCCCTAAGCCATCTCAGGGCACTTTCAATGTGGGATGGGCCCCAAGGAAGAGCAGGATTCCTCAAGGGAGAGATCAGGCTCTTAGTTACTCTCATTCCATTCTGGCTGCTACTGGGTAAGACCAAAGTATGAGCTCTTTCACCCACAACTGGAAGGGATGATCAGGTCAGACTGAGCTGCACATCTCTGGAAAGCCCCTGTGCCAAAATTCAAGGCTTCCACCAGTTCTTTGCATTGCTTGAGATTAAAGCTAGCCCTGGCTGCATTGCAAAACCAGCCAGCCTAGTCCATATATCCCTTTTGCATAAAGGATCTGAGCTGACTGTATTTAATCAGCTCCAAATTTACCTTACTGATCACCTTTTCCATTTAATCACAACTGCAGCCTTTTGGAAATAATTCCCTTTGGTTAAAATTAACAATGACAGGCTGTGTTTTTACAGACAGTTGAAATGTGTAAAAATCTGAGGGAGAAAAAAAAATGCCGTCCTTTTCCAGTGTTGATTTACGATATCTATGCAAACCCTATTAAAGTTAAACCATGCTTTTCAATGAAATGAGTATTTCCAACAAGCTGTTCTCCATTTTATTTAAAGATCCCGATGACTGATACAAACGGTGGTAATCAGCTCTATTACTAATATAGGATAGTGGGGCTAGGAGATATCATACTTAACCCATAAGTGAAAAATAGCCTATAAATCACAAGCACTTTATGAGGAAAGTATAATAAGACCCTCTCTTGTGGGCAGAAATCAAATACTAGCCTGCTGAAAGACATTATAGTCCCTTTGCTGAAATCTAAAGGTTAAATCTAAAGAGAAATTAATGTGGAAAAGGAAGTATATCAGGAGAAGTAGGCACAGGAGTAGGAGGTGAAGAGGGATGCAAAAATCTATCTAAATAGGTAGGTAAATCTTATCTCTATAGATAAGATAAAGATGTGGCGAAAGCTGTTCTGGCTAGGAAGAGAAGCATTCTGCTCACATATCTATGGGCCTGGTCCATGGCCCACAGAAAGCAACAGGATTCTTTCTATGGGTGTTGGATCAAGTGTAGGCACACCTTTCATATCCCTGCTGGGCAAAGACAGCCAAAAATTCTCTGTGAATGTCACAGCTTTGAAGGCCATTAGACCATCTAGTATGATCTCCTGTAAAGCACAGGCCTTAAAAGGAGCCCTTGCAGAATGCAAACAGAGATCAAGTAATGTTCATTACATACCTTGTCCGAAAACGTCTGGGGTAGGACTCAAACTGACAGTGCCTGGGGGCTGCTTGGGTTCAGATCACTTTGAGCCACCCAGTTACTTTGTTTTGTATTTGTAAACAAATTTGCTTTGATTCTATTAATTTCCACTCATGTTCTAAGGTGAAATACACCCCTGAGCAGAGAGCCAGCACTAGACTAGGGTGACCAGACAGCAAGTGTGAAAAATCGGGACAGGGGGTGGGAAGTAATAGGAGCCTCTATAAGAAAAAGACCCAAAAATCAGGACTGTTCCTATAAAATCGGGACATCTGGTCACCCTACACTAGACTGATGTACTACTTGAGTGAGACTTAAATGGTGCATAGACCTGATGCTGGACCCAAGGGAGGGGGGTAAATTTAAATTTACCCAACAGTGAATTTGAAGCAAATATTGGGGAATATCCATAAAAAACAAAACACACAACTATGAGTATTTTCACCAACATCCGGTATAAGAATTACATTCATCCACTAAAAAAAGTGGCGGTGTTCAATCACATGGTTTGAATTTCAGACATCAAATACTCCGACTTGCTAATGCACAATCTACAACCTAAAAATAACTCAGCAAAGCTATTCGCCAAAGGATTATACTGTCTTTTGACCCTAGTAAGGAGAGATAATGGCCACAGTGACCAGCTTCCACTTCGGTAGATACTTATTTAAAGATACATGTTCAAAACTAGTAATATTAGCATTTCCATTTCTGTTTCATCTCTCTAATTATTTACTGCAATTTTTATCCATTTACTTATTGCGAAGGTGTGTGGTGCTGGGTGTGTGTGTGTGTGTGTCTATTTGGGTTTTTGGTTTTTGTTCAGATAGGAGCAGAAGGAGGTTGATGAGAGGGAAATGGAGGGAGGTTAAACGCATAAGGCTCAGCTCTGTGGTGCTCTTTGCTGTGTTCTCCAGCAGTGCAATGTGGGTGTAAAACAATGCCACCAAAACATAATACACAGAGTTTTGCACAGGTGTCAATGAACACACACTGTGCAAGTCAATGGAGAATCAGGCCCAATGTTTCTCTCGCTCTCTATATATACACACTTTAAGGTAAAATAATTCATTCCACTTTTACCAGAGAGGAAACATCGTTTTTTGTTGTTGTTGTTGTTTTTTTTAAACTTGTAAGATTCATGTAACTTTAAAAGACTGTTTTATCCCTTTAAGTTCTCTGGGTGTGCTGCAAGAATGCCACATGGATTCAAGGCTACCGCTGAAAAATGTGGAAAGCTAATTATTTCTGAGAGCCAATTAGAACCATAACTAGATAAAATGTAGCAGTTTCCTGCAAAGATTATGCTACACCCCCACCTTTTTTTTTTAAATGTGTTGCTTGTGGAACACTGGACTTGTTTCCAAAATAATAGTTCCCTAGCAGTATTTAATAGGGCTTTTTTTTGGCCTATTGGAAATTGATGGCAAACAAGCCATTTCCTGCTCCTATTTCAAACAAATTTCCGTCCAATTATTTTCTGTTTTAGCATAAAGTTAAATGGACTATTCTGCCCTGTCCCTGACTGAGCCGAGGCGTGATTTCTTTTGATTATGCTTTTATGCCACAAAACGTAGGACTCCTGAGATATAATGGACATCTCTGGGAGAGTGGCAGTAATTTTTTTTTTTTAAGTGTGCCAATGCTTGTCGGCTTTCACTTCAGAGCCTGCTGTGCATGAATAAAAACCACCCAAAGAGGCAGAGAGAGAAAAAATAATCCAAAACAAAACAAGTATTGTCCACCATTCCTGGAGGAAGCTGGCACAGAAGTGGGTAGAATCCAATAGCCTCTACGTAGGGCATATCTCCAGCACTAGATGAAGCCTGATTTCCGTTTTCTCCTTTTTGTTCTGACTATTGGGCTTATTTATTTATTTCCCTTAATCCTGTTTTTATTTTCTTTACTGGGGCCATGACAATTAATAACAGTAGGGCGGGGAAACCTTGGCAGATTTCCCATCCTAACCTTTAATCCAGCAGGCAATTTGTGATCCAAAAGCTTCTTAAAATAAAACTCAATCTTTTCCTTTGTTTAATTTATAAACACATTTAGAAAATGAGGGGGAAGATGTGGAGGCTTCTCTTATTTCTCACTTCCTGATCATGGGAGGTGAATGCCACCATTTTGCCTTTCACGGAGGGGAAAGCTTGGGAAATTATTCACACTGTCTTGGCTGGCTCGGTATTGCCAAGAATCAAATTGCTGATTTCCTTGAAGATAAAGGCCTTCATCTTTGGCTGCAACTTAGAAATATACGAGGCACTTCCTTATCCTCCAACTCAAAGAAAGAAAGAAAAAAAAAGCTGGGAGGGGGGGAATCTGTTTCTATTTGTCTGGCTGTCTATAGCCCAGGGGCGATAAACACTCTTGCAGGGATAAGGATAAAAAATAACATGTTTCATTTTTGATATTTTGGTTTTACAAAAAGAGAAAAAAAATCTTTCTGTGCTAGCTGGTGAATCAGCCTACAGGGCCCTTCTCAGAGTCTTAGTGCAGCTTCTCAGAGGATGTGGTAGCTCCTAGCCCTTAATTACATATGATCTGATGTTTACAGGTGTTTCTTTTTGCCAGATCCAAGGAGGGAAATGTGTTGTAGTGATTACAGAAAAGGACTGGGAGTGCCATTTTCTCACTCTGGTACTGATTGCGGGGTGACCTAGGGCAATCAATCTCTACATGACTCAGTTTTGACTGGTGACCAAATGCATCCTCTCCCGGGGTAAAATTCATAAGCCAGGGAGGTCTTTTGTTGTTAGTACACCAGCACATGCATTGCATTCATAGCCGTTTGATAGTTAGAACTTAATGATTTTCGGACCTCCATAGAATCATAGAATATCAGAGTTGGAAGGGACCTCAAGAGGTCATCTAGTCCAACCCCCTGCTCAAAGCAGGACCAATTCCCAGCTAAATCATCCCAGCCAGGGCTTTGTCAAGCCGGGCCTTAAAAACCTCCAAGGAAGGAGACTCCACCACCTCCCTAGGTAACGCATTCCAGTGTTTCACCACCCTCCTAGTGAAATAGTTTTTCCTGATATCCAACCTGGACCTCCCCCACTGCAACTTGAGACCATTGCTCCTTGTTCTGTCATCTGCCACCACTGAGAACAGCCGAGCTCCATCCTCTTTGGAACCCCCCTTCAGGTAGTTGAAGGCTGCTATCAAATCCCCCCTCATTCTTCTCTTCTGGAGACTAAACAATCCCAGTTCTCTCAGCCTCTCCTCATAAGTCATGTGCTCCAGACCCCTAATCATTTTTGTTGCCCTCCGCTGGACTCTTTCCAATTTTTCCACATCCTTCTTGTAGTGTGGGGCCCAAAACTGGACACAGTATTCCAGATGAGGCCTCACCAATGTCGAATAAAGGGGAACGATCACGTTCCTCGATCTGCTGGCAATAAAGGGGAACGATCACGTTCCTCGATCTGCTGGCATCCATCATATAGTTAGGATAGTTCAGGTGCAATTTGCACAGTGGGTCTCGAAACAAACAATTTTCCCCTCACCCATAGAAAAGAGATTTTCATTAAAACGCCCATTGGTCATTTTGGGTGTGATTTACCCCTGTGGAGAGGGACCAGTGGCTTTGATCTCCAGTTTGCACCAAGAAATATTTGCAACCTCTCAAAATAAAAAGGCCATTAGACTCATCAGTGACTCCAAGCCCCAACCAATGGGAAGTAAGTTCCTCCAGCTAAACTCTTCAGTGACTTTTAACTTGATATTTCTTAATTAAAATAAAATTGAAGGGGGGGGGGCGGGGAATCCTGATTGAATCAGCCAAGGAGGGAATCTGTTATTGAGGTCTCAGGAGGAGAGTGTGCCCTTTTAGATTAAAACTCTACACTTTATACTTTATCTCCAAAAGGCTATAAATGAGGTTTGGGTTTTAAAAAAAGATTTCATATGATTTTGTAATTACCCAAGTTACTATTACCTGATTAACACAGGAATCCTAATAGTCTGTTAAACTTTCAATTTTCTAGTTGTGGTTGTCTCGGGGCTTGACACCTGTCACCTGTTCACTTACAGGCATTTTAATTAACTTACATTATGTACGCCCTTCTTCTCTTGGATCTAGTGCCCCGAGCTTCATATTAAAAATAAAGTTAATCGCTACCTGATGGAGGGTCGCGGCCAAAATATTCGCACCATTCCCACCATAGCCATTTAGCAGGGCATGTTGCAGCCAAGGCTCACGTGTAATTGGACGGGGTCTGGATCGGAATGAATTCACTACTGTGGCAACTTAGGGCCTGATTCTCAATCCTGCAGAAGTAGTCTTCAAATGGGACAGCGCCCACTAATAAGGACAACGTGTGTATGTGATGGTTTGCTGGAGTGGGCCCAGAGTTTCTTTTACAATAATAATGGGCCTCACCTTGCAGCCTTAATTCAGGCAAAAACCCTACTGATTTCAGTATGAGCTAATTTTGCTTGAATAATGAGCACACTATTATTTTACTGTAAAGGAAAACTCTGGAAAAAGGGACACAAAGGCAAAATTTGCAGCTGACAGATTTTTATTTGGGTGAGTAAAGCCTAGCATCCATCTTGTCCATTTAGATTGCAAGGTTTTGGGGGCAGGGACTGTCTCGTACTAGGTTTGTACAGCTTCTAGGGCAACAGAACCCAGACTTACTTGAGGCCTTCAGGTGGAACCTCTCTATATTATTATTAATATGAACAGGGCCCTGATCTCAACTGGGGCTTCAGGCACCTATAGAATACAAATAAATAATAAGAGACCGGGGAAGAAAATTATTAACCTGGGTCAATCCAGACCCACAAGAGAGATCAGGTTCAGCTTCATTACCCCAATTCTGCAGTCTCAGCTGTTTGTTCTAGAGAGAGAGAGAGAGAGGGGAAGGGTGGGTAGGCTGCAGGCTGCATCTCAACACCCTCAAGCCACACTAAGGGCACCAACTACTATGAAACTCTCTTTCATGTTAGACTTTCCACAATTAAAATAAGGGAGAGAGAGGGAAGAACTGTTTGTAACCTGCTCCTGTATTTTTCACTTCATTCATCTGATGAAGTGGGTTCTAGCCTATGAAAGCTTATGCCCAAATAAATTGGTTAGTCTCTAAGGTGCCACAAGAACTCCTCGTTGTCAGTGAAAGAGAGAATTATCTGCACCGACTCCATTCAAACAGGCCACCTTTTTGAGCACTGGAGAATAGTTCTGTTCATTCAAGTCATCCTTCAAAAACTGCTCTTGCACTCACAGATGCATAGACATAACCAAAATAAAAACCTTGGCCTCATTTAATGGCAACACACAACCCCTAGATAAGAGGCCTCTGTTTTGTGGGCAAAGTACAACTAAAAACAAAACAAACAAAAACAAAACAGGAGATCAGATGAACTGATGATAATGGGTGTTCTAACCAATAATAATAATGATGATAATAATGAAAAACAACTAGAACATTACTTTAAGACTGAAAGCCTTTCTGATGAGAGATTTTCATCGGCTAGCCGTTCAATTTTTCTGTCTTCTTTACCTCCAAGTGTACAAAAGCAACCTTTTCTTCTTCTGTACATTTATCACTTTTTGTAAATTACTCAGTAGCAGAGCAGGTGGAGACCAGACCGTGTGTCAAATGTGACCATTCTGCAACTCCCAGGGTCCGTTTCCACACTGCCATGCACCTTGTGTAGTCACTTACATTGGTGTGATGGCAAAATGTTATCAAATGCCGAATGGCACTATTTTTACATAGGGTTACCATTCGTCCGGATTTACCCGGACATGTCCTCCTTTTGTGTGCTAAAAATAGCGTCCGGGGGGAATTTGTAAAGCACTCACAATGTCCGGGATTTCCCCCTCCC
>NC_048315.1:14056727-14064227 GCF_013100865.1 Trachemys scripta elegans
GGGTTCTGGAGGGCAGTTAGGAGCAGGGGTCCCAGGAGGGGGCAGTCAGGGGACAAGGAGCGGGGGGTAGGGGGCTGGGAGTTCTGGGGGGGAGCTGTCAGGGGGCAGGAATGGGGAGAGGGATCGGAGCAGTCAGGGGACAGGGAGCAGAGGGGTTTAGATGGGTTGGGAGTTCTGGGGGGGCTATCAGGGGGCAGGAGTGTGGAGAGGGATCGGAGCAGTCAGGGGACAGGGAGCAGAGGGGTTTAGATGGGTTGGGAGTTCTGGGGGGGGCTGTCAGGGGGTGGGGAGTGGTTGGATGGGGCGTGGGAGTCCCAGGGGTCTGTCTGGGGGTGGGGGTGTGGATAAGGGTTGGGGCAGTCAGGGGACAAGAGGCAAGGAGGCTTAGATAGGGAGTGGAGTCCCGGGGGGCAGTTAGGGGCAGGGGTCCCAGGAGGGGGCAGTCAGGGGACAAGGAACGGGGGGAGGGTTGGGAGTTCTGGGGGGGCGGGAAGTGGGAGGGGCAGGGGCGGGGCTAGGGCGGGGCTCCTCCCGTCCTCTTTTTTGCTTGTTGAAATATGGTAACCCTATTTTTACATCCACTTTGCACAGGCGCCAAATTACTGAGAATCAGGCCCTGTGATTTTAATTCTTGTAGGATTAATTGCTGAGATGAGCTGCACTTCAGCACAGAAGAAGAGAAGAGGGTTTTTTTGGGGTTTTTTTTTTGTTTTGTTTTTTAAAAGCATCCACTCCGCTCCTCTGGGTCTGGATCTAAGCCATTCTTTTCCCTCATTGTTTTGCCCCATTACCTCTCCAAGCCATCTTTGCCTGCAGTGACTCTTGCATTGACAGTCAGGCAAGTACAGCTGGGAACTCTCCCAGGGCCTATAACTTCAACTTCACATAGTCTCCTGCTTCAGGCAATAATCTGCTCTGGTTCTTCCTACTTCAACAGCTATTTCTCATGACCACAAAGGACAATAAACCCCTCATCTCCATCTCCCAAACCGAGATCTGGAATGTTATTGCATTTGTGTCAGTGCCTTTGAGTCACAGGGGAAGTTTGGAAATCACACCCTGGCCAGAAGGAAGAGGAATGTTTTGCTAGGCAGAGCGAGGTACTTGCATTTCGATCCATCTTGCCAGTAGCAGAACAAGAACATAATTCTTCACATGGAGCATCAGCCTGGAGGGCAGGGGAGAAATGTCTCTGTGGCTGGGTGCACTAGGTGAATGTGACCCCGGGAAATTAACATGAGATCCACATCCACATTTGGTATCACAAGAAGTAATTCTTCACGAGTAGGGAAAATAAAGGCTGGAGCATACGGTGTCTATCTGTGCTGCACAGAAACTGATTAAAAATGCTAACAACCATGATTGTCCAACAACCAGGAGTTCCCAAGAGGCTCATACACACAGATGGTGATTAGTTTGAGATGGCCAGAACAATCACTAGTTCCATGTTGCAGTAACACCCACAGACTATCTGTCACAGTCCCAGGAGGCACTTAAAGGCGGTTTACTTCATACAGTTAACTTGAACCATAAGCTTTACAAGCCTGTTTGATACATTTTTAATCACTCTCCCCATAAACCTATAACATTTCCCTGCACGGATGCATGTTTGCATTCTGTACATCACAAACACCTCAGCAGACTGAAGCAAGGCTAAATGCGACTTTCCCCTGATGAGCCCAGTGAACTGCACAGTTCTCCCCACTGCATGCTGGCTAGGGTTGCTAATGCAGCTGCATCTTCTGGGGGTCCCAGTCAATGCAGAAGCCAGTGCTGTGGTTTTTCATACTCAGTAATACATCAAGATGCCCTCCCTGTGAACATGGGGCGAATCAAAAGATCAATACCAGCTGCATAACAAATGTTAGAATGGTTAAACTGAAGGCAACTGTTTATCTTTTGCAAGATTCACTCTTTTGAATAATTCTAATCCTTCTGCCTGGAGAGCATCCTTTTATGTCTTTATTTAGAATTATTGTGGTTTTTTTAAATGGGTCCTGGTGTATGCTGGATGTTTTTAAAGTGGAACCTGTAGGTTTAATTGCTTGCAGTACATTTCTTCCAGGAATCCAACTGTAGGGGGAAAAAACGTTCAAACAATGTAAGAGGGAAACGACTTGTGTCTTATTTTTGTTTTGGATCATATGTTGCCAAATCAAAATATAGGAATCCCTATTGGAAGCTTTCATGCCACTATGCAGCAAAAGTTGCTCAGTGCCTTAGGCTACATCCACACTATGGGCTAGTGGTGTGATTCCCAGCTCACAAGGACATACTTGCGTTAGCTCTCATCTGAGTTAGCGCATTAAGAACAGTAGTGCAGCTGGAGCAGCACAGGTAGCAGTGGTACAGGTTACCCACCCTGGGTATATACCCATGGTGTTCAGGTGGGTTTTATACTGGGGGCAGTTAGCCTGTGCCACCGCTCGTCGCTACCTGTGTTACCACGATGACACTACTTTTGGCATGCTAGCTCAGAGAGCTAATGCAAATACTGTATGTTTACACATGCTGGGATTCACATCCCTAATTCATAGTGTAGACATAGCCTGAATTTCATAGTTTTGTGTGTGTGTGTGTGTATTTGTATATATTGGTGGGGGGAGAAGATAGTTAAGGTCAGAAGGGACCATTAGATCATCTCCTCCAGGCTATAGAATTTCATCCACTTATATCTGGTCCATCTGTCTGTCTAGGTTTTTATAGCTATCTGTCTACTCATATGGCCCCTTCACAAGAGTATCTGAGTACCATTCAAACATTAATGAACTTATCATGAGAACAACCCTGTGAGGTAGAGAAATATTATCATCCCCATTTTACAGACGGAGTAGTGAGAGACAGAGAATAAAGACTCAGGTCCCGACACAGTTTAGAGCTGCTTTCAGACACTGGTTCATGACGGGGGTTTCCAGGTGCTATGGTAATACAAATAAATAAACTCAATAAATCATCATATTCATGGACAGAAGGCCCTTAATGGACAGTGGAGTATTGCTATAGTGGACCTGAGTCCCATTGGACCCCCTTCCTGGCCCCACCTGCCCAACACACCCCCTACACAGGGCAGGGGGGAAGAAGTGCCAGACCCACCTGAGGCACGGATGCACCAGCAGAAGCCCCTGTGCACCAGGGGAACCCGGTGCTGTGTATTTGCATCTGAATTACATCCCTAAACATCATCAGCAAGTCCACATTTGAAATGGAATGCCATTCTCTTGCATTCTAGACCAGTGGCTTAACCCTTCTCCTCCATTTCACTCCCATCCCTGCAATATCTATAACTCACATTTACCAAACCCTTGGGGGCTTATCATAAACAACTCTTCCCAACCCCTGCATAGTCATTAATATACCGCCCCATTCAAGAGTCAAAAGAAAAGCAACATGATTAATGAAAATGTATCTTGCAAATAAGTGAGCTCTCTAATATTCCCCCACCCACACATATACATAAACTTTTACAACTCTGGCTACTTAAGATCTTATCCAGACAGTCTATGTTGGGTTATAAACTATAGTAGAAACCCTCAGGCAAAAGGGTCCCTGCATTAGCAGACACTATAGATTGAGCAATCCTATTGATACTCATCAATCATTTATTTGAAAAGAAGAAGAAAAAATATTAAAAGGGACCGCAGGGGATTAATCTTCCCATATTGATAAACTGTTAAAAAATTAATGAACTGGAGCAACTCTGAAGACAATTTAAAGCAAAACCACAAAACAAAGTCCCTGGGCAAACATTTAAAGTGGTCCTAGAATAGGGCTTTCGTTGTGCTCTAAGATATGGGTTTACTGGTGTGTTCATTGTGGCGCCCCCAGCATGAAGGTTAGAAGCACATTTTATTTGCTACTGGAGGAAGGGGAACAGTTGCAATTCATTTGAAATCCTTCCTCACTGAATGGTCTTGACCAGCATGTACAGTGTTGCCATCTGGGTTAATCTCAGTTCAGCGGACATCCAGGCAACAACCTCCTGCCTCCAAAAATAAAAATCGAAGTGTACAGCACAGAGTACTTAGAGTAATCATAGAAAACAGCAGGGGTGCCCAAACTTTGTCCAACGGAGGGTTGCCTTGGCAGCTTGCAAAGAGCCTGAGGGCCATCCCTACTTTGCATTAAATGGAACAGATTGCTGCTGTCTTCTCTATCATATGGAGGTACAGTACAGGGAGATTAGAGAACCCACAATATACTGCTCCATCCATGGCACATCATACACTGTATTTCTGCCTGTGTCATGGCTGGTCATTGCAAATATAGTTCACTCTACTTAACTATTCTACTTGATTTTATCTTGCTTCTATTTAGCATTCACTTAGGAATTGCTTCTTAATACTCTTCACTTTACCACCACAAAGAGATTTGGGCAAATTTATTTTATTATCTAATCTATACTTATGGTCAGTTTTATAACCCCTATTGTAGCCATGTTGTTCTTTATTTTATCAAAGCGGTAAGAAGGTAGCACATGCATACACGTGATCCAAAAATGTCACATATCACTGAGATGTACAAGCAGGCATGGGCATGGCAGGGTCCCTGCTCTGCATGCCAGAGCTCACCAGTGGGCAGGTTTTTGTATTATGGATAAGGCCAGTGCAAATATTTTAGTGCTGAAGGTGTCAAGAGATGTTCTAAAAGCACCAGCTGCTTCCTGACTTTGATCTCTATGAAAAAAAACACTCACTAAAGAAAGAAAGCAGACAAAAATTATCTTCAATTTTTAAAAAGTATTTGGCTGGAATTTTATGCAAGAATAAAGTGACTTTGCATTTGGAAAATGGCCATTTTCACACCCGAACACACAGGTATGTGAAGGCACATGTGCACACGTGTTCTGTTTTGGTATAAAAATTCATATGCATGACAAGTCTCCACCTGTGGCAAATCTCTAATTTGCCAAGCTGGTGAAGTGGTATTTTTTCCATATGAAAAGAAAATTGTACAGCGAGAAATAGTACAACGTTGTCCCAAATAAAATTCAGTAAAAGACAGTGAAATCTCGTTATAATGAAATCCTATTTTTCAGTGTCAAGTTTGCTACGGGCAGAGGTTCACTTTGGACTCCAGTGCATTTTTGGTCTATTCCCTTTAACCAGAGTTTCGCTATAAGCAGATCCTATTGTGAAATGCCTGGTCTCAGCCTTTACACATTTGTGCGACCAATACGCAAGAATCCAGAGGACTGCATGTGCCATAACACAGGACAATAAGTCAGGTTAGAGATCAGCCAAAAAGCCCAAGTACAAATAGCTTTTGTATGAAAGCAGATCAGTTTTACTAGAGGATGCACCGGTTAATTTTAAGTAGCACACAAAGGATGATACAGTATTCCCCACCTGTGTCAAGGGCTTATGAACCATTTAAGTCTCAATGAAGCCTCCCAAATAGGACTTAAGAGAGACATCGATCCTGGGCTGGCCCCTATGCACAGGGATGAATTTTACCCAAATTCCTCATAAAGTAGGACAAAATGAGGACTCGCAAATAAAATAAATAATAATTCCACTTTGCATTTCTAAAATGTCTTCCAGCTGAAGATTTCAAGCCTTGATAATTAATGTCCCTTTAATTTTATTTCCATCGATTAAACATTCAGTGGAATAAAAAAAAGACTCTATTAATAAAAGCTAATGTGATTTTCAATAAGAGTTCGCTAATGGGCGGAACAGTAATTTCAGCATTTCAGCTGTAACAGAAAGGCATCTAGACAGTACATATGTCCATACATTCTTTTCAATTAGAGCACCCTCTTCTTTGAGGTTGTTCTGAGAAATTAGGTTGTTGTGTATAACTGTAATGAGGTTATAAAGGGTCTGATCTCCACTGGGGTTTAATTAGCTCCGAATCTTATAAATATCATGCTGAACGATAGTGAAATTTGCATAAAGGTTGGAATCTATCTGGCCCAGCCCCATTTACCAAAACAACTAAGACTGAGAGTGAGGTGCTCTTTAAATGGTGTTTTTTATATTGCAGAGACAGACTGGTTTTGATCTGGGATTGGAAATGCACTTTAAGGAGAAGCAGGATTGGGAGGGGAAGAGAGCGGGGGTATATTTCAAACAGTCTTTCTAGATAACTTCAAACAGATGAATAGAATGGGGTTTTGCAGCCTGGAGATAACCTGGTCCAGGAAGATTGTATTAAATATATACGCAACAATCAGGAAAATCTTTTTCTCTTCTTTTTATTTTTAATATTAAAGTCATGCCAAAGTATTATCACCAGCCAGACCAGAAAGACAAAAATGATAAAGGAGGAGAGAGAAACAGAGATTTTAATCCAAAAGAAGGCAGATTTATGGCCCCTTCCCTGAAGTCTTTACTAAATACTCGGGACCTTCTTTACACAAGCAAAACATGCATTTGTCTTCAAGAAGGACCAAATAAAGACAGAGCAAGGACGTCATGAATTGGGTGTTATATATTTTGAAACTTTTCCTCTGGTATCTTGGTGCTGCTCTACTGGTGCAAAGTTAGCCTAAAGATGACTTAGCCAGCGAACAGAGGACTCTTCTAGCCTAGGGGTATCCTTGGGTGGTGTTCAGACAACACAGTAAATTTTATTAAGTACCCCCCACCCCCTCGGGGGTACACTAGAAACTGCAGACCACTCCAGTGTTGAGGCAAAGGAGGCTACAAGGCTACTGGCCATCCTCAAGAGCGCTGCCAGCTTTTTTGCCGCCCTAGGCGGCAGAAGGTCCCGCCCCCGAAATACCGCCCCTGACAGAGGCGGTGGAAGGTCCCGCCCCCCGAAATACCAATGACGACCGGGGCGGCCGAAGATCCGGTCGCCGCCCCCCAAATGTTAGCGCCCTAGGTGACCGCCTAGGTTGCCTAATGGGTTGCGCCGGCCCTGGTCATCCTCATCTGACCTGTGCTGAGCAGTTTTCAACCGTGATATAGCCCTTTGTTTTCTGATTAGTGCATCAACTCCTAATGGAAATACTCAGTTAGCAGATCCCGTCCCTGGTGACTGCACACACTTAGTTTATGTCTTGTACATTACTATGGATGAACTTCAAACTGGGAATCACATCACCTACAGGCAGGTACAGGCAGAATCTTTAGGAGGTAAGTTGCTTAGGATAGAATCCTGCTAGTCAAGTCAGGTTGCTAAGTTCTTCTCAGTGGAAAAATGTTTGCACATCTTAAACCACTTTCCACCTCCACTCTCTGTATTTAATATTATTATTATTACAAAAGTGAACTTTTAGTGCTCATGAAAGGTTCCAATTAACAACTACTGAACCTGCTGCTGTCTGGATTTACTCTGAAAAGTGACATAAAAAAAGTATTCTCTTATAGATCCTGTATGTTACTAAGGCAGAAATCACCCCTTTGAAGTAGGTCAGCATGAATGCATCACTTAAGTACCACTTATGCCCTATTCTGAGGTGTTGAATTGTGCATTTGCCTTATACTGGGCCTCCAGAGAGGGGTAATTTCAACCCGTTGGGTTTATTCCGAATCCTGGCTGCCCACAGTTGTG
>NC_048315.1:14066727-14080426 GCF_013100865.1 Trachemys scripta elegans
AGGGATATGGGCACTTCAAGAAGGAGTATAATGATATGGGAGTCTTTCATTCTCAGGTCATAGTCATCCTGTTATGTCCAAAAACGCATTCCACCAAGTCTAAACATCCTACCGACTGGGTTTGTGTAATGATGGGCTGTGATGTTACTGTGCAGTTTGCCCAGCAAAATCTCATGGCTTCTATTCCTGATAATTGCCCTCAAAATAGAAGAAACCATGTGGAAAGAGAAATTTGGGAACCATCAATTTCTGAGTTATAATCCTTATTTTGACACTGAGACTTCCTTTCATTGACAGATACATTTTCAGAGCTGGCTACTGATTCGGAGTTAGCCTATGATGTCTTGGACCAAATTTTCACTGGTGGTGCTCAAAACCTCCAGCTCCAATTGACTTGATTGGAGCCAGGGCTTCTGAAAATCTGGCCCAATGCATTTCAGATTGGGGACCAAAACTCTGACCCTCTCAAAATCAGTTCTGTTCCTAGGGACTTTATTGGCATGACAAGATATTGAAGTGTTGCCTAAGTATAAAAAAGACAGACACTTCAGATATCTGTAAGAAGTAGGCAAGATACACACAGGAGAGAGCTCTGAAAATGTGGCTTTTCACCCTCCAACTTCTCCATCTGTAAAACGGGGATAAACAATACTTAACTCTGAGGGACACGGGAAGGGGTGGGGGGAAGGCGGTTGCCAGGTTTATAATGGAAATGTTAAGGACACCAACCGACCCCACGATTTCCAGCTTCCATTTCAAGGGTTTCATCTCCAGATAAGACCATAATTTGAAACCCAATCTTTTGAGAGGGCACCCTCATTGCTAGTGCTATCAGCACATCAACAAACAAAAACCCTTTTGCTCCTAATCAGACCAATGACGGAGAGCTATTAGCTGCTAAATGTGCCACAAATGCAGCATTAGGGATAGAGAATGTTGACCTTTTTACATCTGACAGATCTATATACTCCTTTGTTCTCAAAACATAGTTTCCTCCTGTTTACACACCACTCTGATAAAGAGAATACAATCTGTTCTCTGGTTGCACACAGCCTTTCCTTGTACTCAGTTAGAAAAAGAAATAAATAATAGATCTGTATGTCTTGGAGGGAAAGTCTCCCCTTCCCTTCATGCCCCACTACATATACACACCCAAAACCACAAGCAACATTTAAGGCCCGTACTAGAGAGTTTACAGCGGCGCTGCGGTACTGACGCAACCGCGCTGCTGTAAGATCCCTTCGTGTAGCCGCTCTATGCCGACGGGAGAGAGCTCTCCTGTTGACATAATTAAACCACTCCCAACAAATGGCGGTAGCCATGTTGACAGGAGCAGCTCTCTCGCTGATATCGCGCTGTGCACACTAGCGTGGATGCCGGTGTAATTTATGTGGCCCAGGGAAGGTGGAATATTCACACCCCGGAGCGACATAAGTTTGGCCAACCTAAGTGGTAATGTAGACATAGCCTTAGAGGTGCTCACTGAAGTCAACGAGAGCTGCTGGTGCTTAGTAGCACTGGAAGAAAACAGAGCATTAGTAACCATAGGGTACAACTACAGAGCTACCTCCCACGGCGGCAACGCGTCACAGAGCCTGGGTCAACTGACTCAGGCCTGTGTGGCTCACACTACAGGGCTAAAAACAACAGTGTAGACATTCGGGCTCAGGCCGGAGTCTGGGGTCTGAAAGCTGGCGAGGGGGACGAGTCTCAACGCCCAGCCTCCAGCCTGAGCGGAAATGTTTACACTGCCATTTCAAACCCCACAAGCCCGAGACAGTTGACCTGAGCTCAGACTCACTGCTGAGTTTTTTTAGGGTTTTTTTTTTTCCACAATGTAGACATACCCTTAAATGAACTGGATACGCCCAGGAAACAATCCCAGAAACACATCTATATCTAGAGGCTTAATACATTCAGATTAATCATGTCAGCAGAGGTCTTGGAGACTGATTTTTTTTTTTTTTTTTTTTAAATTCAACTAAAATTGTCAGGTGGAAAAAAAAAAAAAGAGAAACCCCACATTACATACAATAATAAGGCTGTTATTGTGAAGGGTTCTCTAATCGTGTATTTATTCACCTGTTCCCCATTAGGCAGAACTGTTAAACCAGCACTTTGTCCATCAGCACTTGAGTGTTTAAAGCTGAGTATGCCTCTTTCATAATTGCTGGCACCAGCAAAACCAAATTCTGAAACCTCTCCAAACGGGGCTTGAATTGTTGAGCATGCCTGAAAGATTCCAGCCATGTTCAGCTGTCTGAGATGCCACTGTCTCACCCACCCACTAGCTTCACCTGACAAATGTAATAAATTAAAGTCAATGTGTTTAAAAAAAAAAAAGTATCCCAAGAAGCGTCTTTCCATTACCCCTCCCCTGCCACTCTCCTCCTCCCTCTCACTTTTTTTTAAAGTTAAATGCTGCCTAAGATTTATTGCTGTGAAAAGGAAAGTTAACCACATAGTCAATAAAAAAAAAAAATCCAATTACCATCCACAGCGGAGCAACATGGCATATAATAAAAGTCTCACTTACAAGGATGTTAACCTACTTGGTCGTTCAGTTCTGCGGCGCACACTGAGTCACATGGGTAGGACCATGAAAGCGGGTGGCGCCAGACCAGGCTTGCATTCACAGCAAAAGCAATGAATGTTTTCCTACCGGCGGGAAGGGAAAAGGCACAGACAGTGCAATAAAGTGTACTCGAACCTATTAAATCAACTCTCACTTTCACCGCAACAGGCATCACTAAAGGTTGACCAGCTTCCTTGGCAAGGCTGATCGGTATTTACGGTTCTGGCCTCCTCCACAGGAAGGTCTTTCTCTTGGTATTGGAGTAAGTTTTCAGGGCATACAAAGAGATGTTTCACATGTAGCGGGGATGCAGCTTTTGCTATCTGCTCCTAGAATACCCATCCACTCGGAATGAAAGTGCTCAACCAGCCAGACTACATCAGAAATGAGACACTAAGTTTAGAGTCACGAATTTCATTGATGAAGAGGGATATTTACAAACGACTTGATTGATAGTGCATAGGGGAAGGGTGCAGATATTAGCCCTGGCTTTGCGGTGGGATATTGGGCAAGTCACTTAGCTGCTCTTTGTCTCAGTTTCCCTACTTGTAAATTAGGGATAATAAAACTAATTCACATGAATAAAATCCTTTGAGATTGATGAATAAATAAACTGTTTCTTAGGCCATGGCTACACTAGAGAGCTTACAGCTGCGCTGCTGTAAGATCGCTCATGTAGCCACTCTATGCTGAAGGGAGAGAGCTCTCCCCTTGGCATAATAAAACCACCTCCACAAGGGAGAAGTTCTCCTGCCAACATAGCACTGTCCACACCGGCACTTCCGTCCATGCGACTTATGCCACTTGGGGGGGAGGGGAGGGGAGGAGAGGGGCATTTCACACCCCTGAGCGACATAAGTTACACCAACAAAAATGGTAGTATAGAGGTAGCCTTAGACTGTAAGGTTTTGGAGGCATAGACTGTCTTTTTGTTCTGTGTTTGTACAGCTCCTAGCATAAGATGACCCTGATCCACAACTGGGGTCCCTAGGTGCCATGGAAATACAAATTATAAATAATCATCATAATCAACTATACAAGTACTGTATTTTTGTTAAAAAACCTGGTCACTAAAATACACCACAACCTATGTATCGCAGCACTTCTTTACAGCCTTTCTCGTATCATGCTAACAATCTGGGTCTCAGTTCTGTAGCCATTGCACACCGCCGGCAGTTGAAGAATAAAGCCCCGGATTGCACAAAAATTGGTGCATCCTCATTACAAGGTGGTGATTTATTACCAGGGCCCAGATCCTGTAAAGTATTATGCCAGTACTCGACATCAATGGGATTACGCACAGCCCGTAAAGGTAAGTATGCGGACAAGTATTTGTACATTCACAAGACAAAAGGGACTGAGCAAAATGGCTATATTATGTACCTCTGAATCCCTAAGCTATGACTAAACCACGAAAACAGGAGACTAAAATAAACAACACACTGCACCTCTATAGCACTCTCTAAGTGAGGCTCAGACGTTAATGACTAAACTTTACAATACCCCTGGGAGGTGGAAGAGTGCGATCTGCATTTTGCAAGTGGGGAAACTGAGGCAGAGTGGGTAAATGGCCTGCCCAAAGGTGCATTAAAAATTAGCTGCAGAACCAGAGATAGGACCCACATCTCCGATCCTGTGTTTTAGCCACTAGAACATGCGAGTGCGATGAAAGAGTCACCGCCCAACCTTCTGGCCTAACAACTACCTTTGAAAGGTAAGGAAAGGGAGTGGAAGATGATTAGCCTGACCCGATCCAAACCTGAAAAAAGATAGGTTTCAGAGTAGCAGCCGTGTTAGTCTGTATCCGCAAAAAGAAGAACAGGAGTACTTGTGGCACCTTAGAGACTAACAAATTTATTAGAGCATAAGCTTTCGTGGACTACAGCCCACTTCTTCTGAAAAAAGATGACTCATTGGAAGAGAAAGCTCTGGGTGGGACCGTATTTTTGCTGTGACCCATCCCCAATACTTCTATATCTGAGGCATTTTTCATTTCTCACGAAAAGGGATAGGTGGTTACCTCCTCCCAGTAATACAATGTACAATTTTTTAAACAATAGAAGGCACAGCCTCTCTTGACTTAGCAATCAGAACATCAGCATCAGAGTAGTCTAAATCTGATATTACTTTGTGTTTTCCAGCACTGTCTAAAAGTTGACTTTTTGCTCCAAATTAAAAGGGTGAGAAGGTTGTTCACGCAATATGGAACCTGCTGATACAAGAGAAAAAATATGTGGCACATGCAAGAGAAAACACCTGATAAAGCACACACAATTCAGGGTGTGAGGAAGCAACATGAGCCTTCACAGCACAGATTCAACATCAAAAGGTAGCTCATAGCAAACAACAGTAGATGAGAATGGTTTTTAAATTGGGTGACACGTCAGATTAAATTACCCCAGTAGCTGTAAATCACAGTAATTCCACTGTAAAACCATTGTAAGAGAGATTAGAATCTTCATTATTTGTAGTCCAGTAAAGGCTAGAGATCCCAACAGAGATTGGACTCCCACCGTGCACTTTAAAAACTCATAGCAAGAGACAGCTCCTGCCCTCCAGAATGTATAGTTTAAATAGATAAGGCAGAGAAAGGAAGAATTATTTTACAGATGGGGAACTAGGAGTACAGGAAGATTAATTGATTTACCCTAGGGTAGAGAGGAAACCTGTGGCAGGGATGGAAGTTGAGCTTGTGTTTCCTGAGTCACAGTTTGTGTCTTATCTACAAGGCAATCCTTCTTCAGGGTCTTTAAAGAAGCAACTGATTTACATTTAATACTGTAGTAACAAAATACAAGTGAAGACCATTTAAAAAGGTTTAGAAGTTCAGCTCTGTAGGGATTAGATTTAAAATTCCATAGACTATAATTCCTAGTACAGAGACTTCAGTACCAGAACTTATTTATTTAGCATGCTGTAGGACCAGCCGCATCAAGGGGTAAACAGTGAGGTGACACAATTTGCAGGTGACACAAAACTACTCAAGGCAGTTGAGCCCCAAGCAGAAAGGATCTCTCAAAACTGGGTGACTGGGCAACAAAATGGCAGATGAAATTCAATGTTGATAAATGCAAAGTAATGCTCATTGGAAAACATAATCCCAACTATACATATAAAATGATGGGGTCTAATTTAGCTGTTACCACTCAAGAAAGAGATCTTGGAGTCACTGTGGATAGTTCTCTGAAAACATCCACTCAATGTTCAGCGGCAGTCAAAAAAGTGAACAGAATGCTGGGAAACATTAAGAAAGGGATAGATAATAAGACAGAAAATATCATATTACCTCTATATAAATCAATGGTACGCCCAATATCTTGAGTACTGTGTGCAGATGTGGTCGCCCCATCTCAAAAAAGATATATTGGAATTGGAAAAGATTCAGAAAAGGGCAACAAAAATGATTAGGAATATGGAACGGCTGCCATAGGAGGAGAGAGTAATAAGACTGGGACTTTTCAGCTTGGAAAAGAGACAACTAAGGGGAGATATGATAGAGGTCTATAAAATCATGACTGGTGTGGAGAAAGTAAATATGGAAGTGTTATTTACTCCTTCTCATAACACAAGATCTAGGGGTCACGAAATGAAATGAATAGGCAGCAGGTTTAAAACAAATAAAAGGAAGTATTTTTTCATACAACTCACAGTCAACCCTGTGGAACTCCTTGCCAGAGGATGTTGTGAAGGCAAAGACTATAACAGGGTTCAAAAAAAGTTGTATGAAAATAGCCTTAAAAAAAGAACTAGATAAGTTCATGGAGGATAGGTCCATCAATGGCTATTAGCCAAGGTGGGCAGGGATGGCGTCCCTAGCCTCTGTTTGCCAGAAGCTGGGAATGGGGATGGATCACTTGATTACCTGTTCTGTTCATTCCCTCTGGGGCACCTGGCATTGGTCACTGTTGGAAGACAGCATACTGGGCTAGGTGGACCTTTCGTCTGACCCAGTATGGCCGTTCTTATGTTCTTATGAAGGAGCCATGCTTCATCTGGGGACATGAGCAAAACCCAAGCTCTTCTTTGGCTTCCAGACCAAACCGCAAAGTGAACTCAGATACCAAAACAAGAGTGAATGGTCTTTTCTTTTGAAATGTGAGGGGATTCACAACCTTATGGATGAAGCTAAAATTGTGGTTTATATCCATGCACGTAGGGTTTAGCTACACTTATTTTCTGCACCAGTACAGCTAAACTAGTGGTGCAAGAGTGTAAATCCATATTGTAGATACGTTGCATCAGTTTAAAGAGTGATTTGCACCACTGGTAGGAACTACAGAGGAAACAGCTCATTTCTTACACCAGGGCAGCATATCACAGTAGATGTTTCCACCAGAATATCTATTGCAGTAGGCGGGGCCGGCTCCAGGCACCAGCATTCCAAACAGGTGCTTGGGGGCGGCAATCTGCAAGGGGCGGCAGTCCATGTGCTTTTGCCGCCCCAAGCAACGCGCCGAATTGCCGCCGTGGACGGTGGGGGCAGTCCGTGTGCCCTTAGGGCGGCACGCGTGTTTCCGCGGCGGCGGCAATTTGGCGGCAGCTTCTATGTTCAGCTGCCCATGGCGGCTATTCGGCAGCTTCTGTCTTCCAGCTGAAGACAGAAGCTGCCGCCGAATTGCCGCCGCGGCGCAAACACACGTGCCGCCCTAACGGCACACGGACTGCCCCCGCCATCCGCGGCGGCAATTCAGCACACTGCTTGGGGCAGCAAAAACAGTAGAGCCGGCCCTGGCAGTAGGGGAAAACCAAACCAAACCAAACCAGTGTAGGGAAGGCCTTAAAAGACAAAGGCTGGACTGCATCTAGATTACTCTTCTTCCTTTTATCTCACTCCCAACTTCAGTTTTACAGTCCAAATCCCGCTCCCACTGACGTGGCTCATGGATGGCAGAACTCCCATTCATTTGAGTGAGGCCAGGATTTTGCCCTACACTTATATGCGGGTTGCTGCCATGAAGCGCAAACTTGGCTTCCCCATTTTGTACAGAGATGGGGAATAGAAGAGAGCGCAGACAGTGGGCTACGGTGCACAGACAAAATGTTATCTGCCCGATGGATCCAATATCAAAGAAGAAGCTGACTGTATTTGTCTACATACCAGCAATCCCCTGGCAGGGAAACAATATAGCAAAAATGCAAGGATCACATAACCGAGAGTGAAAGGATCAATTATTTAAAGTTAATGCAAGGATGATAAGGCTGCTCTTGCATATTTTGTGAATGATCCTCGAACCACAGTTGAATGATCTTTGCCTTTGTGCTAGGATGGGAAGCAGGTGAGTCCAGTCCAGGTGAAGGTAAGAGAAGCCAGTAAGCCTGTTAAAAGAACAGAAGGGAAGAAAGGAGGTCTTAGGCTGACAAACTTTGTTGGACATGATAGCCAATTAAGGGAAGGGGGAGATGGAGGCGGGGGTTGCAGGGCCTTTGCAGCATGCGGATGTTTGGCTGAATCCATTCCCCATCACTCTGCCAATCAGAGCTTCTTCAGGTTTAATAGCTGGCAAAGGCATTGGATCCGTAGCTCTTTTGCACGTGATAGCAACATTCTTGGATGCAAACATTAGCACTTTACCCTAACCCAATTAATAGCTAGTGTTCAGTCACAGCACTGATTAACATGTTGTTCACAGTGATTAAAACATTTCTCCTCGATTACCATGCAGTTAAATGCTTGGAAGAGAGCTATAGTTAATGGGATACAGGCAAGGTTGCAAATTGTGGTTGTCACACAGTTTGGGGAATGGGGGAGAAAGCAGCCTCCCCCCCCCCAATCTCTTGGAGTTGCTAATTAAGGGCTGACTTTTTGGGCAGAGAAAGAGGACGATGGAGGATGGGGAAAAGAACTTTAGGTAATTGAAAGAATCCAATTCATGCAAGCGCCCAGCTGGTGCTAACCTACATCATTAAACTTGCCAGCTAACAAACATCAAACACAGGCCAGTATTAATGAAGCAGATGTATTAATTTCCGATTTCTGAGAAAGCTAACCAACTAGCTGGCTAGCTGACTGCCTCTCTCTCTCCCCCTCTGACAGCACTATTAATGATCTTTAATGCCCCACAGGCACTAATGGGTCCCACTGGGAGTCCAGAAATACTGCAATTTGTATTGAGGATTTAGACGCAAAAAAAAAAAAAGCCCTCTGCTCTTGGGAGCAGGCGCTTGATCAGTCACTTCCCTCTATGGAATAGCACAACAGAATAATAAATGACAGCTCTGCGATTAAATCAAGCCTTCTGCTTTAAGTGCCAGCAAGTGTGTGATTGTCACTAACAATCTACTGCTTGTTAACACCACTGGGGTATAAGCAAACAGCAGTCAACACTAAAAAAAAAAAAAGACAAGAAAAAAAGAAAAGCAAAGCAGATCCTATTACTTCATTTTTATTTATATATATCCAGAGAGGAAACACATCCCTGTAGGTTACTAATATTATTATTGTTGCTGTTGTTGTTTTTTAACAACTTTTTTTTTGTTTTTTGTTATTCATGTATTGAAAACCTGAAGGAAAAAAAATAAGAAGGAACCATCTGCTCCCACGAAAACAGGCAATTCCTTCCATACACATTTAAATTTAAGACCCGTGCTGCCCAGGCAATAGCAGCGAACGTGCTAGACATCATATGTGGATAGGAAATGTAAGGCTTATTGGATGGGAAATGGAAGGTTTATTGGATTACGAGGCATGCAAGGCAGCAAAGTGCTGTGCTCACCCTTATGATCGACAAAATTCAAGGGACATGTACCACAAGCATCTTTAATGGTCTATAGATAATCTTTATACTCTGATTGTTAGTGAGGGGCAAACTAGGAACCTTTTAGTTGAACCACGAAAACTCTGGTGGCTCCCTGCACATGCCCATTTATTAAGGGGCAGAGCCTGTTGGCTTTACCCACTGACAACAGAATGGATCGTACAATTAAGGCCATGGATTTGGCCATGGATAGTCCAGTTGGTAGTATCTTATATGGATGAAAACTGGATGGCTACAATTGATATCTAGGGACCTAAAACCTGCTTGTGGTTGCAGTCAATGGCAGAACTCCCAAGTTCAAAGGGAGCATCAGGGCTCTAAGCTCTTAAATATAGCAACAGCATGAAATATGTAAGGAAACAATTATTTTTCCTATCCAAAAGGTAAATACTCCACCTTGCTGATATAATCTCCACTTTAAATATTTCTCTGTTTTATTTAGATGGGGACCAAAGGAGGACACAATAGCTTATTAACACGGAGCCTTATAATCAAGTGGAAGGGTACTAGGGACTAGGTTTTAACTGTTATATTAACCATTCAGCAACTGTATAATACCAATGACATTTGGAATTTCTTCTATAAAGCTAGTCACATCTCTGGAATTTATCCGCGTGTTTCAGGAATGGATAAAGAGGTTACTGATTCTGAAACATAAAAGAAAGCAATACAGACAGAGGAGGAAAAAATAAACAAAGTACTACCAACCTTTCCCAAAACAACCATTTAAAAAAATGTGTGTGTTTAAATTTGTCTCCGGTTGAACTTATAGACTCATAGACTTTAAGGTCAGAAGGGACCATTATGATCATCTGGTCTGACCCCCTGCATGCTGCAGGCCACAAGACCCTTCCCTGGACTCTGCCGTTGAAGTCCCCAATCCTGTGTTTTAGTGACTTCAATCGGCAGAGACCCTCCTGCTAGAGATCCCTGCCCCATGCTGCGGAGGAAGGCGAAAAACCTCCAGAGGCTCAGCCAATATACCCTGGAGGAAAATTCCTTCCCGACCCCAAATATGGCGATCAGTAATACCCCGAGCATGTAGGCAAGAGTCTCTAGCCTGACCCTTGTTGGCCATTATGCTATTTACGTACCATTGCTTGGTTTTCCTTGGCTACTATGTTTTACCATTAAACCATTCCCTCCATAAACTTATCTAACTTAATCTTAAAACCAGACAGGTCCGTCGCCCCCACCGTTTCCCTCGGAAGGCCGTTCCAATATTTCACCCCTCTGACGGTCAGAAACCTTCGTCTAATTTCAAGCCTGAACTTCCCCACGGCCAGTTTATATCCATTCGTTCTCGTGTCCACATTAATACTAAGCTGGAATAATTCCTCTCCCTCCCTTGTATTTATCCCTCTGATATATTTAAAGATAGCAATCATATCCCCCCTCAGCCTTCGCTTTGTCAGACTAAACAACCCCAGCTCCTCTAATCTCTTTTCATACGACAGGTTTTCCATTCCTCTGATCATCCTAGTCGCCCTTCTCTGCACCCGTTCCAGTTTGAGTTCATCTTTTTTAAACATGGGAGACCAGAACTGCACACAGTACTCCAAATGAGGTCTCACCAGTGCCTTATACAACGGAAGCAGGACCTCCTTATCCCTACTGGATATACCTCGCCTAATACATCCCAAGACCGCATTGGCTTTTTTCACCGCCACGTCACATTGTCGACTCATAGTCATCCTGCGGTCTACAAGGACCCCTAGGTCCTTCTCCTCTTCCGTTACTTCTAACCAATGCGTCCCCATCTTGTAACTAAAATTGTTATTAGTCATCCCCAAGTGCATCACCTTACACTTTTCACTATTAAATTTCATCCTATTTCTGATACTCCAATTCACAAGCTCATTCAAGTCTCCCTGCAGAATATCCCTATCCTCCTCCGAATTTGCAACTCCTCCCACCTTGGTATCATCCGCAAACTTTATCAGCCCACTCTTGCAATCGGTTCCGAGGTCAGTTATAAATAGATTAAATAAAATGGGTCCCAAAACCGAACCTTGAGGCACTCCACTAGTAACCTCCCTCCAACCCGACAGTTCACCCTTTAATACGACCCGCTGCATTCTCCCCATTAACCAATTCCTTATCCACCTCTGGATTTTCATATCGATCCCCAAGTTTTCCAGTTTAACCAATAATTCCTCATGGAGTACAGTATCAAACGCTTTACTGAAATCCAGGTATATTAGGTCCACCGCATTTCCCTTATTTAATAAGTCCGTTACTTTCTCAAAGAAGGAGATCAGATTCGTTTGGCACGATCTGCCCTTCGTAAAACCATGCTGTAATTTATCGCAATTGCCATTAACCTCAAGGTCCTCAACTAGTTTCTCTTTCAGAATCTTCTCCAGCACCTTGCACACTACAGATGTTAAACTAACAGGCCTGTAGTTACCCGGATCACTTTTTTTCCCCTTTCTTGAAAATAGGAACCACATTGGCTATTCTCCAGTCTAACGGGACCACCCCCGAGCTTACAGATTCATTAAATATTATCGCTAATGGGCCTGCTATTTCCTGTGCCAATTCCTTCAATATTTTCGGATGAAGATCGTCCGGTCCTCCCGACTTAGTCCCATTAAGGCGTTCAAGTTTTGTTTCTACCTCGGATGCGGTAATCCCCCATCCTGTATGCCCCTCTGTAATGGTGCTAGTATCCCTAATACC
The DNA here is from genome assembly GCF_013100865.1 of Trachemys scripta elegans. NCBI lineage: Eukaryota > Metazoa > Chordata > Testudines > Emydidae > Trachemys > Trachemys scripta. Next base: position 14,078,740 of record NC_048315.1, read on the forward strand.
TTCATTGGCCTCATTAAACACCGATGCAAAATATTCATTGAGATATTGCACCATGCCTAGATTATCTTTAATCTCCTCTCCGGCTATAGTCTTCAGCGGTCCCACTTCTTCCTTCTTTGCTTTCTTCCTATTTATATGGCTGTAAAACCTTTTACTATTGCTTTTAATTCCCCTCGCTAGGTCCAACTCTACACGGCCTTTGGCCTTTCTCGCTCTCTCTCTACATTCTCTGACTTCACTAAGGTAAGTTTCCTTACTGATCCCTCCCCTCTTCCACTCTTTGTACGCTTTCTGTTTTTTCCTAATTGCCCCTTTGAGTCGGTCGCTCATCCAGCTCGGTCTAAATCTCTTGCTTAGTAATCTTTTTCCCTTTTAGAGGATACAGGCCTCTGACAGCTCATGCATCTTTAACTTAAGGTAATCCCAGGCTTCTTCTGCCTTTAGATCCCTTAATACGTTTGCCCAATCCACTTCCCTTACCAGTCCCCTTAATTTGTTAAAATTGGCCTTTTTAAAATTATAAACCCTAGTCTTTGACTTAATTCTGTTACTCCTTCCATTTAGTTTAAACCGAATTAGCTCATGATCACTGGAGCCCAAGTTGTCCCCCACTACCACTTCCTCAACGAGGTCCTCACTACTTACCAGAATCAAATCTAAATTGGCCTCCCCCCTCGTCGGTTCAGCTACCACTTGATGAAGGAATTGATCAGCAAGCACATCTAGGAACATCTGAGCCCTATTATTGCTACTAGTGTTTGTTCCCCAATCTATATCCGGGAAGTTAAAGTCCCCCATAATTACACAGTTTCTATTAGTATTTACTTCCCTTAATACATTAAATAGTTCCTTATCCATATCCTGGGTCGATCCCAGCGGTCTATAGCACACCCCAAGCACTATCCCCGGAGAGGCTCTAGTAGTCCTTTTACCCAGTGTGAGTATTGCCCAGACGGACTCCGTGTTATCTATTCCATCCACTATTATTTCTTTACAGCTTATTTCACTATTGACATACAATGCCACCCCCCCACCTTTACCTTTATCCCGGTCTTTCCTAAACAGCGCATACCCCTCCATACCTGCGTTCCAGTCGTGACTGCCATTCCACCATGTTTCAGTTATTCCTACGATATCCGGTTTCAATTCTCGGACCAAGAGCTCCAATTCTTCCATTTTATTACCTAGGCTTCTCGCATTGGTGTACAAACACCCTAATGTATGTCGTTTAGCCTGTCTCCCATTAGTAGCACTGTATGTTGCGGGCCTCTTTGTGTCCGTCCCCCCTGTCCTTCCTATGTCCAATCTCATTTCCCCGGCTATGTCTCCTCTTATTTCACTCAGCTTTTCAATACTGGAATCTGGCGTGGAGATTAACTGTGCATCTCCCAACCTTCTCCCCAAACTTCCTAGTTTGGATGCTCTTTTATATGATTTAACTATACTTCTTATTTACTTCTACACCATCAATGGAATGAAAAGTTAAATATTAAATAGTTTTATTAATACTTCTTTATATTTTACTTTAGAAATAGGCTGTTATGAAAAATGATAATCCAGTTGGTGACTCTGGCGTGCTCACCCTATCATATATATATGTGTGTGTGTGTGTGTGTGTGTGTGTGTGTATATATACACACACACACACACATATATACATATACATACATACACACACATATATACA
>NC_048315.1:14085394-14185915 GCF_013100865.1 Trachemys scripta elegans
TGTGTGTGTGTGTGTGTATATATACACACACACACACACATATATACATATATATATATATATATACATATACATACATACACACACATATATACACACACATACATACACATATATATGCACACACATACACACACACACACACACTGCAGTTACACCTCTCCACTGCACTCAGAGTTAAGTAAAATATCCTGAAGGCTTATAATAAACTTGTGATTTTTGACGAAACAATTTGGGTTATTTTTAAATGTAGATCTTAAAAGTTGTAGGGATTATTGGATGGGAAGATATCCATCAAGTGATTGAAAATGTCCATTTTTCTTACATGAGTGATGGATCTTCTTTATTCTTGCCTGTCTCCTCCTCTTTTCTGTGTCAGTCACACATCCAGGCTGCTATTCACACTTCATTCACAATCCTCTGTACCTATAATCTCTGTTATTTTGCTGTCGACTCCTTATGCCTCATTAGGCATGTTTGACACCTGCACCTAATGCCTTTTCACTGGCAATGCAGGACAGCTTTTGACAAGAATAGATATTTTCAACAATAGCTTTAAAAGAGGTCTTCAAATGTGCACCTTATGTATTTGATGGGGTTAATATGATTTTTCCACAATAAAACAAAACTTACATCTTATTCCACTCTATTTGTTAGGTACAACTGAATGTCCTTTGTCTTGGTTAAGAGCATGTGTGTGTACACATAGAGGAAATTGGATGGTGACAGAAAACCACAAAGTCTACCAGCCTGGCCTGAATGAAAAATCCAGATTGCAGTGTGTGTATATTTTCCCGCACAGGAAGAATATTACATTAATTAGCCTTAAACTATTTTAAAATAGTAGAGGTAGATGTACTAAATTACTAAGATTCTTGCACTAATAAATTACAGTATCACTCAGGAGCATCAAACTGATTCTTTTGGGACTGGAACTTCATTTGCTGAAGTGCTACGAATAGTTATTCAATATCATAAGTGAGTTAAAATCATTCTCGGTGTCACAGGATCACAGAAAGTCAAACATGATCCCAGCTACTGTTAATTTCTGGAGACCCCTTTGGGTTTAGCAATGTTAGAGGTAATCATAAAATATCCCACTGGAAAGTAACACCCAAAACAAAAGGTGTGCATAGTTGTGCTACAGACTCATAAATTTATCTCTCCCCAAAAGCCCCTCCCCATGTTAAGATGTTTTATCCTGTTCCTTAGAAAGAGAAATCTGTGTTATATAAATCAGTTTTGTCATAAGTATTCCAACCGCAAGATACTGAAAAATATACAATAGGCTAGGGCCTCTCAATATGGCATTATTAATGAATTATGATTGAAATATGAGCATAAGGGGAACTCTTCTCTTTAAAAATGGGATATTTTTCTCTTGTTTTTCAAGAAATATTAATTTTTTAAAAATTGCACACACAGGGCAGTTTGGTTTCAGCTGGCCTATTTCCATTTGCAACTTAGCAAAGGCAGAACCATCTCGTCAATATTCTGTGGTATTCAGAATATACATCAACACACAGCTCTGCTTGTGCTGCGTTCCAAGGAAAAACAATTCAGGGCTACAGAAAAAAAATGTATTCTGTTTCCCTCCTCCAGCCCCATTTTCTACAGAATTGCTTGGACCTCCCTGAGACAAGGTCAGGCCAACCTACTCGAGAAGGCCGGCCTCAGAGTTTCAGAAACGCTAATCTAAAGGGATGCCAAATAAGATTTGCCTGCAGTTGTTTTGTAGTCCATTTTGGTGCATTAGCAACAATGGGGAGGAGTCTACAGAGTAGAGAGTGGGCATACTTCCAACACACTCATACATTTATATAGATGAGTGTAAATTTAATTTGGTTTGTTAAGTTAAAGTTGGCCTGTTGTTGGTTATTTTCTTTTTTAATTCAATACTAAGTTAAGTATGGGGTGAAGGATGAAATGGAGCCTCAGCCCGCCAACCCCCTCACCCCCAAAAAACTCCAAACCCAAACAAAATGATTCCTGCATCGTCCCTATGGACACAATGTGTCTGATCCCTCAGAAGGCCAACCCTGCTATGTTCTTACACAAAAGAAACTATCTGCTGCCCACATCTGGCATTATATCTGACTGTCTTCATATTAAAATTAAACTCTGATAGAAACGGGCAGAAAGGGGAAAGGGCTAGTATGAAACCGTTTGGAGTGGTATTGATGAGAACAGCTGGAAGCCTCAGATAACACAGTTTGTCAGAGTGCTGTCACACAGCTGCCTGCATAATGAGGTAAGAAAGGGGGGGAAAAAAAAGAGATGCTCTTTCATTTGTTATCAGTACAAATCTCTAAAAGAGATGCATCATTTAGAAGTAGCCTGACTAATGGTCAAGTTCTAGAGGGATGCAGATGGAATGTGGAAAATATTCCCAACAAGCAAAGCCCCAGGCTCTTTCATCCTTAGCAGCTAACATACTGCTGCCAATTTGAGTGGACATCAGAGCAAGTACCTTTCTCACGGCCGTGACTAGATAAAATAGGATCTCAGAGGCTAAGCTAGGCTGGGGTTTTAAAGTATGTCTGCAGTAAAATTTCTTTATTAAAATTACATCTGTTAAAAAAACCTCCCCTCCCTCCCCCACCACCACATACATATACAAGACCTGGCTTCTTCTTCACTTATGCTTATTTTACTCCTGTGGAACTCCACTGACTTCAGTAAAGTTCCTTCTGATTTATACCTGTGCGAGAGAAGACCTTTAAAAAAATGAGTAAGATGAACTCTCTCAATATTTAACTTTATTAAATCCAAAATGGAGTTGAAAAAAACAAATCCCATTATTCTGGCCTCTTTTCCAAGAGCCAAAGGAACTCCAGTAACTCTGAATTCTCATACACATGTCCAGCCACACCAAAAAATGAGTCTTGGGTTGTATCAGAGGAATTCAATCAGATAGTTGCAATTTATGAAACTTGTTCTGACAGGTAAAACTGAGTCCGGGAGACATGAAGGAGAGAGGACATAGCACCACAGAGGCCATCTATTGGTCATGACCTTTTATGGAGTAACACGTTATTATGCACACACGTTGTCTATGTAGTTAAAAGGCCAAGTGATGCTGAAGGTACTTTTTTCCCTCCTTCACCAAATGTTAATTTCTGCTGAGCGATTTGCAGGGACTTTACAAGGATTACAGCTTTCCACAAGAATCTCCTTCATACCTCCACTGAATTGTGAATAATGCTTTTTATGACTTAAAGGGAGCCATATGTATTATTTCTTCTGTCTCTCTCCATTTCTAAAGCTATCTGAGATGGCTGTGTGATGTTGATGTCTTTCTCCCTTAGCTTTAAATTCTTCATGCGTCACTCATTTTCAGCATTCCATTTGGGTTAGATGCCACTCTCTGTCATGTCCCTGTTTCATAAATCTTTACCCCCTGCCCTCCACAGTGCTGTTTCACTTCAAAAGGGTTTTCTGTCTCACTGAGAAGAGAAACAAGGCCATCCTCCAGACAATTTACTAGGCTACTGCTCAGGCAAGAAGAAAACCTTGCACTATTTATGTCTGCAATGTTAACTTTCGCAAATACTAGTGCAGAACAATGTTCTTCTAAACATTTTTTGCCTATTTCCTTTCATTGACATTTTTCAGATAAAAATGTTGTTTTACTAAATATTTTTGCTAATTTTAGTTGACCTTTTTGCCAATTAGCTTATTGTTTTTAAAATAAACCATTCCTAAAACCATTTTTTTTAAATGAAAAAAATATTGTGACTAACCCAACCAAAAACCTCCTTTTAAAAAATGTTTTATTTTTAAAATAAACAAAACAAAACAAAAAAAAAATCAATTAAAAATGCACTAAAAATTGCAAAACCAAAGCGATACAAAACCATTTTGTGGATTTCCCTGCCCCTTTTTCAACCAGATCTTACAAACCAGAACATCTAAAGGAATTACAAATGTCCCTGACAAGACCTATTATTTACCGCTGATGAAGCTGTGTCTCCACATTGCATCTTCTGCTGTCACTACCAAGGATGGAGCGTCACTGGTGGTGAACAATGGGTTCCATTTTTGCTAGAGCAAACCAGACCAATGTGCTTCAGTCCAGCTTCTCCTATTGGTATGTACTGGACTAGCCAAACCATGGTCTAGAGTGTCCTGTGTGTAGAACAGCTTTATAACTTGGTTCTCGGAGAGAAGAAAAATTCCATTTCATAGAAGTCAGGGAAACTGTATGCTAGACCATGTCTACATTACAGACCTCTGCTGGCATAGCTACAGCACTAATCAGTGCTCATTTAAGGGGAATTCTTGTCCTTACCAGTTTCATGGTTCTTCTCTTAACAATAAGCACAGCCCTAGTTAATCTTAAGGGCGTAACTGGTTTGCATGGAAGTATGATTTAAGGTTCTGGTTAGCTCTAACACTCACTTAATCTCTCATTCTGGAACAAACAGGGGTCCACATGTTCTCATTTCACCACTGCTGTCTGAAGAATTTGGGACCAAAGTCAAGGAGCCAGCCAAAATGGGACCATATGGAATGAGAGAATGACTAAATGGGAGGCAAGCCCTCTCAGTTTTTTTTTCCAAGTCAGTTTGTTTCCTTTGCAAAATATGTATGCATCATCTGGAAAACCAGGGTGAAGAACTGGGGGAAGAAGGAGCTGGGAGGAGCTCTGCACATCATTCTTCATAATCACCTGCCTTCCCTCACAAAAAACATAGCTCCACTGTGGAAAATCTAGTGGAGACTCAGTTCTGCCTGATACAGCATTAGCCCTTGCTGTGCACTCCCTAAGGAGACAAAGCATGCCAAAAGGCAGCAATTCAGCCGCAGCAGAAAAGTTTCTTGACTAGGAGTTTGTTGCAGGGGAGCACAAAGTGGGTGTTCCTCTCTGCAGCTTCCTGAGATCTTTGAGGTTGGGAGTTGGCTGCCAGAGGAACCCTGGCCTCTGCGTCCTCTTTTGAGCCCTTACACACTTTGGGGCTGGGAAATATGTGGACTCCACAGCTCCAATGAAGCCGGATATTAGTGTGTTTGCCCATCCATGTGATTTTGCACTGTGGGGAAGCACATGGATGTTAACAGCTAGGTTGTATCTTCTTTGTGACACCCCGAGTGAAAACCTTAGAGACCCCTTTGCATCTGCCCCTCTCCCTGGTTCAAAACTAAATAAATCATTTACTCAAACAGATCCCTACCGGTGGATAAGGACAGACCAAATTCTCTGCATCGCCAGAGTCCGTTTCTATGGCAGCAGAAACCTAACAAAGCCCGAAGTTACCTTGGCAGCCATGATTTACAGCAGCATTTAAGTGACTCTAATCAGAAGTGTGAACACTCCCCTCCTATCTGGCACAAATCGTCAGCATTCTAATTATTCACACATTTTGGCGAGCAGTATGGTGTTCCCCTACCAAGCTTCTAATCCCTGCAGATCAGTTAAAATAAATGAAAGAGAGAATCAAAAGGCACTTAAAAATGCAACGATCATCCAAACGGGTTTGAACAGACTCCAGATTATTAGCGGTTGTAGTTGACTAGCACTTAAAATAAGGCCCTCCCCTCTCCTCCACACATTACATCACCCTCTGTTTTTAAGGAAGTGGTCTGATATTTAGACTTCAAAGGTATAATACAGTCAAACCCTTCCCCCATTGAACAATTTCTGCTGAAACTTCGCACTTTGTATGTGAATTTATTAGCTGCAGCCATAAACTACAATCTTTGAGACCTCATAAGCTAAGCAGGGACACCCTAGGATAGCAAAGAACTAAGGAACACCGTTGTGATGCAGGAAATGGTGCTGGAAATTCAAAATGTTTGCCTCTTTCCAGTAGTCTGTACTGAACTAATGCCCCAGCATTAAGAAATGGGTTGCCATTTTACAGATGAGAAATAACGCCGAAGTCTGTTCCACTTATGATCCTTAAAATTATTATAGTGTTTCTAGATGATTCCATCTTTTAAGCTGCATATTAAGCATCTGAGATCCTTTCAGTCAACTTGCTTTCCATTGAGATTTTCTGCTAGCCACCTCTCTGAATGCCACTGCAAACAGCAATGCAACCACAACATACTTTCTGGTGGCTAGGCCTTAAAACTAGATCGTCAGCAGGACAGCACGCTATTTCACCGACAAGTTACGCAATAGCAATTCCTCTCCAACCACTGGAGTTGTCCCCACCCTAACAGTCTCTCACTCTTTCCTGTGTAAAATTTTCTGCTCCAACTGCTACCCTTGACCCAGGAGGCAGAGTTGGGAATAAACTATAACCTCTCCTCTTCAAGTAGTTTAGCATTTAAGTCCCAAAGCAGATTTTCTGCCGCCTAACATTACACATACACACACATTCTAACGCTTTTAAATTTGACTGAGATTTTTCAACCAGCTATTCATGAGAGAAAAGACTGTTTTATATTGAGTAGGGCTTCCCCTCCCCACCCCCCAAACTGACTCCTAGGTGCCCTGTGCAACTGTGATACTTTTGTTACCTGAATCGGCATCATACCAAAAAAAACAGCACCCACACGTATCTATTTACATTAAATACTCCAACCATTTATGTGCTTCTGTGTTCCAGGGGAACATTAACGGAGTAAAAATGTTGATGTTTCACGCATGTGAAATAACACAGTGGCGGTGAGCTTTTCAAAATGTCTTTTTCTTAGGGTGTCATTGTGCAAACTGGCCAACATAATCTCCAGGTCTCTAACAGCAAGGAGAAGAAATGACAGTCATGGTAAAAAACAAATAAATAAATGAAAAACAGAATGAAAATACTCACATTTCATCTCTCACCAAATCATTAATAAAAAGGAAGTTTTTCTGCTTTTTCCAGGTATGCAAACACAGTTTCTCAGCTGGTGTAAATTAGTTTAGCTCCACTGACTTCAACATGGCTAGACAGGTTCACACCCGCTAAGGTATAACATTCTGTGTTTGGAAACTAGTTGGGTAAGCGAGAGATAGGAAACTAAAGTGTAATATGGGTCATGTCAAGTAATACATCAGTTATAATTCACTGATGGCTACAAGTTTATCTTAGAAGGGGGTTCCAAGCAAAGAAAGAAACAGGAAAAACAAAAAAATGAAAGATGCAGAAGAAAAAAAAAACGTGGTAAAAATAGTGAGATGAAGTCATGACAAACCGTGCAATTTCCTGCAAGAAGCTTACTGAATTAAGTTTAATGTCTTTGGAGTCCAGTGTATTAAAGGAAGTGTTTCTGTATCCTTGTGGACCAGGGACTTTATGTTTTGCCATGGGAAAGGTGGATACAGCTTCTCCAAGAACTGAGAACAGTGGTGGGTGATTAGTCAAAGTACACCTCTACCCCGATATAATGCTGTCCTCGGGAGCCAAAAAAATCTTACCGCGTTATAGATGAAACCGCATTATATCGAACTTGCTTTGATCCGCCAGAGCACGCAGCCCCGCCCTCCCGGAGCGCTGCTTTACCGCGTTATATCCGAATTCGTGTTATATCGGGTTGCGTTATATCAGGGTAGAGGTGTATGTCTGGTTGTAACATCTCCAGAGAAGCACTGCCCCTGGAGACGTTGCATAAACTAGTTCAAACTGGATTCTCCAGGGACCAACAGACAAAGAAAGGATTTTTCGTTAAACAGTCTGGTAGTCACCTGACTAATGGCCTTTTTCCTGATCCAGCAAACAGAGAGGACCTCCAGTCCCCAGAGCTCCCCAATCCTTAGGGAAGGGCTGGAAGGACTTTGGCCTACTGAGGCCACATAAGACTGTTTTTGCTCTGAGCAAAGGGTGTTATGAGCTTGAAACCACAGTAAAACCCTGCTTGGGGTATGAAGGACTGATTACCTGTCAGAGTTCATGTTTGGGTTGGGGTGATCTCTGGCAAGCCTATTAGCATGTGTATAGGTTCTTTTATTGTTTTTAATATGTTTTCTCGGTACTGCTTTTACCATAAGAATAAAATGTGCTTGCTTACAAAAAGCTGTGTGGTACATGAACTGTGGCACTTACATTGTTAGTGTCTCTGAAGAGAAGGCAAAAGAAGCCTGCTTAGGCAGTCTGCCTTTTGCTGGCAATATCACAGTATAGGCAGGGAACTGTTCAGTCTCAAAATACCCTGGTCAGAAGGGAGAGACACACGTTTCACCACCCAAGAAAGCCAACGTTTGGGGAGCTGGAAAACTAGACTGGGTGTCCTTGCTGGAAGGTGAATACAGATGCAATTGCCCTGAACTATGACAACAGCTACTTTTCCTATTTGCATATAGTATGAACCATGTAAACAAGAGGCCCTGATCTTTTTTGTGGCTCTCTTAATGAGGCCTTTTTTCTCTGGCAGTTCTGGTTAAATGGACCTGAACATGCCAAAAAAAAAAAAAAGTTACTTTCCACTCCACATTACCTTTGGAAATCAGATAGTAAAAGAATATATTTGCAAATATTCAAGTATAAACCAACTACATGGTCATATGCTGTTAGCATCACATTTCCTTCAGTGTTCCCACACACTTTTTCCAACCAATACATAAGAACAGCCATACTGGGTCAGATCAAAGATCCATCTAGCCCAGTATGCTGTCTTCCGACAGTGGCCAATTCCAGTTGCCCCAGAGGGAATGAACAGAACAGGTAATCATCAAGTGATTCATCCTGTCACCCATTCCCAGCTTCTGGCAAAGAGGCTAAGGCAAAGATACCATCCCTGTCCATCCTGGCTAATAGCCATTGATGGACCTATCCTCCATGAACTTATCTAGTTCTTTTTCTGAATTTCTTGTAATTATTATTTATTTTTATAGTGGTCAGAGGCCCCGAGCAGCATTGCAGTCCCATTGAGCGAGGTGCTATACAGAGACCCTGCCCCAAAGATTTACAGTCCTATGCCCCCATCTTATAGGTTGATCTACATTGGCAGGAACTTACATCCACATGGAACTCCATTGAGGTCAATAGGGCTTTGCCCAGGGGTATAGGTCTAGTTGCAGGATCTAGGCTGAAACTAAGACAAAATGCAATAAGTGGGTGAAACAATCCAAAGGAGTTGGACAGGATGATAAAGAAGAACTGGTCACAGCTACAGGTAAAACCATCTAAAATGACTAAGATTCTGTTTATTCCTAAATAAGAGTCACATCTTATTACCTTACTCAAGAGCATAGTGCCACTGACTTCAATAGGGACAGTGTCAGTGAAGCAAGCAGGATTTTGCCCTTCATTTGTAGGGATAGTATGTTAGAAACAAAACTAATATTTATTTTACCTCATGTTCAGTTCAGTCTCAGTTCATGAGCAGAGCACATCATTCAGAAGGTTCTAATTCTCCTCTTGACACTTACCAAAGGGGCAAATTTAAAAAGAACGTACTGTACCCTCTTTTCAGAATAACTTTTTTAATGACCAGTGAAATAAAGTTCTCTAAAGTAAATGCATTTTAAGATCAAACTAGGATAGCTTTTTAGATCCGCTGCAATCATTCAACACCTTGCATTTATACGGCACTTCAATGTGTTGTACAGCTGCTAATGAATCAAAGCCTCACCACGCGCTCAGAAGGCTGGTCAGTGTTAACAGAACCAATTCACGGGTGCAACTGTAAACTCTGTAAAGAGAGATGAAATGTCTTGTCTAGGGTTACAAAGTCAGGAATAGAACCCTGGAGTTCCAGACTGCTCCTCCGGTCAAAACACTCTGCCACGCTCTCAGGTTCTGAGTGAGCAACCACAAATGCAAACATGTATAACCATCGGCTTTATTTAGATTCCTTTATTAAGTAGTTGAAGTATTTGCTGGATATGAGAAGAAAAATACTGTTCTTTGCACTCACACAACTCCTTTACAGTTCAATAACTGAGGGCAGAATTTGGCCTTCTGAATGGCACTATTTCCTCTATTTATAGCCTTTGGGCCAGAAGCGATAGTAGTCTCCACGTATTCTTCAATATGTGGCATGGATGCAGATTAAGGGAGTCTATAGCCTATAATGGGTAATGGTCTGGGTCTTCACTGACATAAAGTAAGACACAATAAAACATTTTTTTCCCAAGCAATAAAGTTAAATTCCATGCTTGCAGGGAGGAAAAGGAGGAGGAGGAGGAGAGAGAAAAATCATGTGTGTGCTATTTGACTAAAAAATGCAAAAGTTATTATAATTTATTCATTAAATGCAGACTGATGTAGAGCCAGTGCCTCTGATACTACCTACAGAGAGTTAAGCTTCCAGGACTTTCCTCTCAGTGATGAACAAACAATCAGAAAAGAAAGTACGCTGAGCCCTGAAATGGGGTATATTGGTCTCACTACAGACCAGTGTCTCCTTGTAGCACTGGATGCTTCTTATCTTGGACTCTCTCACCTACTTGTGGCTAGCTGTGCATTTCTGGGCGCATTTCAGTTTAAAGTGCTGGCATTGACCTAAGCAGCCCTAAAGGTTTAGCACCTTCCTACCTGTAAGACTGTCACTTTCCCCATGACATACTGCCCAGAAGAGGTGCTCAAGCCGGATGCCCTTGGTACATGACTCATGATGGGGTACAGAGGTGATAAGAACATGGTAGAACAGTGTTCTCCTCCACCTATCTACCACTGGCATAAAGTACTTAGGGAATTTACAATGGTGGTGTAAGTAAAAGCAACCTTTAGGCTGCTCTAACTGTAGATGGGGCTAGGAATCAGGGAGTTGTAAAAAAGAGAGCACTGAGCCTCCTGGTGATACACAAGAGTCTGAAACTCTGGACACTCACTATCCAGTGCAGTCCCTACTACTGTGACAAATCCCATGGTCTTCAACAGGATTATTCATGGTAGTATGCACTATGCCTGGTGGTAACGCAAGGATCAGGCTCTGAAACTGTAAAGCTCTACCAGGCCAATTTTTCTTTTCTTTTGTTTCTTTCTTTCCCCTCTTCCCCCACCCCCTCCAGAAACCAAGTGAAATTTATTTGTGAGATGTCACTTGCAGATTGCAAAACTCAAACCAGTGCAATATACATCGCTATATTTGCAGAGCAGGTTTTGAGTCCAAGATCCTGTCAGGGAGATTTATTCAATGATCTCCTCTAATCTCTTTGGAGATAATTATGCTTGAATGTCTCCCTGAACTTTGTGTGTTGCGAGGGCAACTCTGCAGCCGCAGAGGCTCCACAAGACACTCACACTAATAGAAGCGACCCCTGGGGGTACAAGAGACTGTCAGCACCGGGCCCCCTCCTATCCATGGAGGAGGTAGCTAACTGATCTGTGTTAAACAAATGGACGTGATCACAAAGCAGGCTGCACATTGTCATATTATAAAGTTTTAAAACACCGCTGCCTTTTAGTCTATGGAAGATGCTTGCTTGCTTGCCTGCCTATTTTTTTTTGTTTTTGTTTTAACTTAGCAAATGCTATGGTGCACACTCATTTTCAATTTTAATAGCTAAATATATGCATGCAGAAAGCATCCTAATTACTGCTTTCCTGACAGACACAGCCATTTCCTTGGGTTCTTATTGCCATTAGTTTTCCTCACCGATTTATCCTTAGCTACTCTCTTTGCATCTTCCTTGCCTCCCCTGAGCCCTTTCCTCCTCGCTTCTCAAGACTTGTCAGCACGCCTCCAATCCCCAGGAGAGATTGAAGGCCTTGTAAAACCCACTGCGCAAACAAGCATTCCTGTTCATTTATAACATTTAGCATGCGCACTTCCACACTCATCAAAACCAAGCCTGAGCTCACTAAGTCATTTCCCTCTCCCAATTACAAATTAGTCCATTAGGCTGTCTGCAGTAGGCCCTCTGCTGCATCTTGGTAATGGCTTCTGAGATTTCCATCATAATCGTAATGGCTCCCTGCGCAGCCATGAGGGCAGATGGAGGCCGCTCGTGGGTAATGAGGTATCACGCTACCAAAGGGCACAGCTCTGGGCTCATTATTTAGTCTTGGCTGTTTTGTGAAAACAACAACAAAGGTAAAATGCTGAAGGGAACACTTTAGCATATTAAATTAACACTTCTTGAAATTTCTCTCTGTAAACATGCCATATTTTTTCTTTATGAAACATCCCATGTGTCTTTGTGCCACATACGGGATGGGGGAGGAGGGAGGGGACTAAAGATATTGCATTGGCATATTCCACAATACACTTGAGAACCCCTTGTACTGTGAGATATTGGGGGAAACTAAGGCCTGGTCTACCTACACTGGGTGGGGGGGGTAATGATCTAAGATACACAACTTCAGCTACGAGAATAGCGTAGCTGAAGTCGACGTATCTTAGATCGACTTAGAATCACTTACTTTGCGTCCTCACAGCATGGGATCAACGGCCGCCGCTCCCCTGTCGACTTTGCTTCCGCCGAGCTGGAGTTCAGCAGTCGACGGGAGAGCGATCGGGGATCGATTTATCGTGTCGACACTACACGCGATAAAATCGATCCCCGGCAGATCGAGCGCTACCCGCCGATCCGGGTACCCTTGGACTAGGATTTTCAAAAGGACACAATTGGGCCAGATTTTCAAGAGCTCGGTATGTTGGGTTCATGTTAGGCTCTTTGGAAAAATCTGGTCACAACAGTCATCATGGGAGCTACTGAGTGCAGAACACTTGTGAAAATCTAATCTTTTATTTGGGTACAGAGCCCTTGAAAACCTGGCCCCATATGCTGCAATATTCCAAGTACTAATATCCCTAAGATGTCCACATTTTTCACCATACTCCACAAATTTAATGGAGGCTCCATATGTGAAGCCCCGTGGAACTAACTATGCTTAACATGACTTTGGTTTTCCATATGACTTCGGCAGCCGAGGTGCTCTAATGCGGAGTGATGGGTCTGCGCACAAGACAATGGCCCCTCTCACCTATAAAATAATGCGGAGGGACATGGAGCCTGGCAGCTGAGTAACATATTTCAAAAGACAAGAAGGTTAAAATCAATAGCAATTAGACACTCCCCGAACATTGCTGCTCTCCTTAGATTTTGTGTATAGAATGTGTGAACTGCTGTTGATTTTCCCTCCTTCCCAGTGGCACAATACTCTTCCAGATACTGAATCCTTCTGGATCCCGGAAGTTGGTGAGAGTTTCAGCTCTGACTATGCCTAGCTGGAGGAGAAAGATGTATTCATTTTCCTGCCTAGCTTTGCAATTTGAGATGAAGAGAACTTAGGTAGGACACTAGAGAGTTCCAAATGTGGAGATGCAATCTGGGCAGTATTTTGGGACTTAATTCTTTTGTTGGGGTTTGCTTCTTTTTCTTTTTTTTTTTTTTAATTATTAATAGGAGGGTCACTTTAAAAAACATCCATCATTCACTTATTTAAAGAATGAATTTCTATAAGAACAGAAGAGAAATAAACGAGCCTAGAGGTTTCAAAAGCTGCAGAGATTGGCCCAACTCTCAGCCAAAGCAAAAGCCACCAAAATCCAATCAATCCACCAATATAAGGGACAATATTTATATTACCTGGATTCTCTCTCAGCTTATAATTCCTCTTATGGCATGGGTTGCGGAGAGTGAGTTTCTAAAAATGGCAAGGGAAGAACAATCTACAAATCTGATAGGGCTCTTCCCCAAGTACGATACTGTAGTTAGGTGTTGGATCAGGTGTCACCTTTTTCCACAGCAGTGCTACCCAAAGTACAACGCTCTTCCAGGAGGTCTCCCTGACATGGTTGAAAACCTTCTCCTGTGCCCCCTTCTTAAACACCTTACCGAGACATTCATACTCCCTAAGCAGAAACACATTTAGAAAATGTTAAGATAATGACTGAACGTTCAAAAATGTGTTCCAGAAATAAAGCACTTTTTCTTTAACCCCCCCCCCCCACACACACACACAAAAAACCCTTGATTCCCTGAGGTCCGAGGTGTGCAGTTATGAAGTTAGCAGTTGGGGTGTAATCCGATTCTGCTTTGCTGAGCAGTAAAATGTGAATTTACGAGCTGGTTTTTGTTAAATTCCGATATGGATTTTTGAAAATGAAAAGGATGGATGGGGTGGGGGGAGGGGAACGGCAGTGAGACATTTAATCAATGTCATAAAAATGTAACATTCATTGATCTCCTAAAAAGAAATTAATAATCTGTGTAGAAGTATCATTAGGAGATAAGTGACATTTTAAGGCTTTGATTTGTAACTTGTAACAAATCTTGCTTCCACATATTTCAAACATTTTTAGTGATATCCATCTTTATTAAAACATACCAAAACCTTTTCACCTCAGCTAGAGTAGCCCATCAAGCATTTCTTTCCTGGCATAATATCCTTAAGTAAAAAGATACATTATCACACACATACTTTCAAGTAATGAAGGCAGAATGAGGCATGCTCCATACTATATTCAAATTAAATCAGGGATTTCAATACTCCCTGATTATCAGGGAGCCTTGTCTTTCACTAATAAATTTCTCCTTCATCTTAGGTGCAGGGCTTCTGAGCTCTCTCTCAACAGATCAGACATCTCACTTTTATGCAGTGGGATGGGGAGTGAGAAGGGGAAAAAAAGGAAGAAAGAATAAGGTAGCTTAGCTAGATAAATGATTGGAATTGCTACATGGAAAGGCAGATGGCAACACAAATCTAAATCGTATGCCTTGCTGAATTTAGAAGGGGGCGGGGGGAGGAGCAACAAATATACAAAGCCTGATTCTCCTCTCACTTATATCAGTTTTGCACCAAGATTTTTCCATTGATTTTAATGGAATTATCCGTGGCTTTATACCAGGTAAGTGAGAGGCAAATCAGTATAACAGATTGCAGAATTACTACTCATACAAGGAGTAGCAGCTCACCTTTCTTTTTTCTTAAACGTGCAGCAAAAGGGAATCAGGGACTTTTTTTTTTGTGTTTAAATTAGTGAAAGGCCCATAATCAGCCGTTGCAGTTGGGAGAGTTTGTATAATTTCTGTGTGGATCCCTATTAAATATATTCTAATTAAGCGGTTCCTTTTATTCATTACCGAGTTAGGAGAGGATGATGGCGGGGAAAAGTTGGTGAGAGTTACACTATGTATGTTCAGAACTTACAGTGATAAAAGGACCAGTGTTTTGTTCTTATTCATTATCTGTATTACAGTAACAGCTAGAGGGTCTAACCTGAGATCAGAGACCCACCGTGCTGGTATTCCTTCTTTCAGATGGGGGACTGAGATTTGACTATGTCTACACTACCGCGGTAAGCCGACCTACGCTATGCAACTCCAGCTACGTGAATAATGTAACTGGAGTCGACGTGCCTTAGGTTGAGGTACCGCGGGGTCTATACCGCAGGGGGTCGACAGAAGAAAATCTCCCGTTGACTTACCTTACTCCCGTCGTCAGGGGCAGAGTACAGGGGTCGACTAAAGAGCGATCTGCAGTCGATTTGGCGGGTCTGTACTAGACCCACTAAATCGACCACCGGTGGCTCGATCTCAGAGCGTCGATCCCGGCTGTAGGGTAAACCTGCCCGCAGAGAGATGACCTGCCCAAAGTTACATAGGAAGTCTGTGGCAGAGCCAGGAGCTGAATGCAGATCTTCCAAGCCCCAGTCTAGTGCCATAACCAAAATAATCATCACTCCACATATGTACAGGGCTTCAGTGTACAGGGTGAACTGTCCTTTACCTTAAAAAAATGACTAGCAAGGTCCTTTGTTTTACCATAGGGCCCAATTCTTCAGGCTATTGACCTGTGACCCCTGACCTGATCTTGGTGACCTTGGTGCATCCGATAAAGTGGACTGTAACCCACGAAAGCTTATGCTCAAATAAATTTGTTAGTCTCTAAGGTGCCACAAGTACTCCAGTTCTTTTTGTCTAGGAACGTCTGCCTTATTATTCATATTTTATGAGAATGCAAAATGCTTAAGAAACTCTATGATACAAATAGATGAACATAAAATGTATTGCTATGACAGGCTGTGTAATGTGATTGAAGCCTATTGAGATCTTGCAGTAGGTAGTTATGGATTAGTTTATGAGTGTTATGTTAAAGGGGGTATATTTCTGACTTAGATTTAATTCATATGCTTGCAGCACTAAGAATGCTTATAGTAATTTTAAGGGAAGTTGTACTGCAAGCAGAAGAATCCAAAAAATAAGTATATTAGGCTTTGCTATAGGTATTAAGGTTTAAGAGTTAGCATGAAGCCTAGTTAAGGCCTGGTTGTTAGCATAAGATGGCAAATGTGTCTGACCTGAGGTTATGAAATTTAGCAACATGCTTTGGGATAAACAAATAAACCTCAAAAGAACCAGTACAACGCATAGTTGCATAAATAAATGCAAAATAGTAGGTTTTTAGGTTGTTTTTGCAATAAGGTAACCATGGAGCTAACCACATTAACATATCAAAACTATTAGGTAATTAATTGACACAAATGGGAGTGTTAACTGTCAGAAGTTTAATTATGAGTAGCCAGAATATCCCATGTATTTAGCCGGAATTCCACACATGGGCAGCAGGATGGATAAGAAACCTTATCAAATATGGTCTCTGACATGTGTGGGTAGAATGGAAAAAGGCCCATAAAAGATGTGGTGATCCACCCTGTTGTTGGGCTACATCAGACTCTAGAAGACTATGTAAATTGGATCGTGACATCCCACTTATGATATACACGGCTGGCTGCTTTTTTCTATCTTCTATCTTGTTTTCCCCAATTCTCAGGAGTTTCAGTATGATAGCACTGAAAGTTGTTTTCTTATTTATATCTATCTATTGGGGAATTGCACTGGTTTATTTACATAGCTGCTGGGTTAAAGAACCTGTATTAGTGCCCTCTGCAATCTTGCACCCTATACTGATACCAGGCTTCAAGCTCTTAATCAAGTAAAGCTTCCAATTACTTTAAAGGGAATTTGTTGTTTGATGGCTGACCGCAGAATTTGGCTCTCAGTCATTACGTTTGATTTCAATGGAGTTACTCCTGACTTACACCAGCATCACTGAGAGCAAGAGTCCTCCCTATGTTTCTTTCCCTTATAAACTCAAATCTGTGCTGAATTTCTATTTGCGTCTGAGGTAATGTGATGACACAACAACTGCCAGGGAAATATCCTTTTCATGAACACCTTTAATTCTCAAGGAACCCTTTTCTGGTCCTTGCACACCATTTAAAAATAAATGTTCAACGAAAAGCAGAGACCACACCAAATATTTGGCAAATTGATCATATAAAACCCAGGGTGAGATTTTCAAAGCTGCCTGAGGGATTTGGACTCCAAGAGTTCCATTAGGAAACCCTCCGGCAGCTTTGAAAATATCAACCTTGGAGTTTGTCTATATTTAGAACTATACCACTTGTATTGGAAACATGATTTTTTTTTTTAAATCAGCTGTCTCTTTGTTCTGGCTCTGCTTTGAAGACTCAATGACAGAATAGGATTTTCTTAATTAGTTGTCTTCAGCAGTTCTGATTGGGACACACATGACCAGATCAGAAATGCAGCAGATTACCTTTCAACTATGAGCTATTCTACACTTTGATTGCAAAAGGACACACGCCTACGTCAAAATGGATGTACTGCTTGTCTGTTTCGCTCATCTGCCCTTAAAGCTGTGCCATCAATAGGTATTGGAAAATAAATGTTTGATGCTTCACCCCAAATATTTCCTTAGGATTATTAATATTTTAAAATATTAATTTTAACCTGAATTTCATTGCAATCATTTACGCTAAGAACAATCAAAGACCCCTCCCTGTGCAAAGGTTAGGTCTTTGCTCAAGCCCACAGACTTTAACCTCATAAATATTCCTAGCTATAAGATCTTATTAAGAAGGTAAGTATCCCAAGAGCATAAAACCATCAAGCTGTAAATTTTATTTAATTTCCCATGAGATTTCCTAGCCTCATACATCTAATTAGAGTGCAGTATAGAGCACTTTTTTGTGTTTTGTCAATAAATCACTAGGGAACAATCAACGTTTAAGAGGACAAGCTTTAATGATTTTTCAGACCCCTAAGCAATCATGCCTGCTACAGTGGCAAGCCAGTCTTTAACTTCCTCTAACTAGAACTGTGGACAGTAATGTTCGATAGGGCCCCAAACACTTAATCCTATTAGATTCTCCAGCCCAGACAATCATGGCATGCACCCCAGGGACATATTGATTTTGATTTGGCTGACAGATAAGACCAGCCAAGCTACCGTAGGCTGCACTTTATTAAGTGTTTACAAATTAAATATCTGAAGGTCTGTAATAAGCACAACTCTGCCATACAGACAAGTGTGTATTTGCAATTACCTATGCAGCTGGACGAAAGACGACTTTTCATCTATCATCAAGAGCCCATTTTTAGAGGTTCAATAGCTCTGAGGACAACGAGTCAAAAGGGATCCCATTTTTCCTGACCCAGGAAGATGAAGGGTTCTAACATCTTGATTTCAGCACAATCTCGTGAATAACAAAAGTTTTCTCGCTGGATTTTTTTCCAGTGGCAAATTCTCTCAAGAACTTTTCTATCATGAGATTTCAGCAAGGAGTCTCATAATATGGCAGGACTCAAATTACGTAACATTCAATGAGAAACCGTCCCTTCCCTCTTTTCATCTCTACATGTTTATTATTTTAGCTCTGGAGTGGAATATTTTTAATTTCCCACCTCTCTATTTAGGTATTTTAGACCAAAGATTTTAGAAATATTTCAATGTATAAGCCTCAAATAGTATTTAGATATTACAATGAAGGGGATGGATGGATGGATGGACGGATAGGACAGACAGACTCTAAGTTGGCAGAAAACTGACTGCAAGGTGACTTCATCATGAATGAGGCCTTCTAAACATAAAAGGACTGGAGCTTTTGGCAAACGTAGGCCATTCTTTCTTATGCACATCCAGTTTATTGAAACTTTTGGAAAGAGAATCCTGGTTTTTGATTCAAACAGTCAATGGATATTTTAGACCCTCTGCCTATGTTCACTGGCAAGATGCAAGCAAATAATACTTTCTTGTGCTAAGATCTACATCACGATCCAGGAAACAATCCAGCACGCATTGAACTGAATGAAAAGACTCCCACTGGTTCACTGGAGAGGGATCAGGCCGCAAAAGGAGAGCTGAAAGTTACAGAGCATGATCGTTGGTTGCCTGGCATCTTGTATAACCATTTACACCAGTGCAAAAGTAAAGCCAAGTGGGTGTAAAGTGCTATTATTCTGAGTTGGTAGCATTTTACCATCTACTTTGCAGGAGTATAAATGACAACAAAAGCAGTGGAGAAGCAGGATCACAATACCGATCATTTCAGTGAATGGAAAATATTCTAAAAGGATAAGAATAATAATGAATGGAGATATCCTATCTCCTAGAGCTGGAAGGGACCTTGAAAGGTCATTGAGTCCAGCCCCCTGCCTTCACTAGCAGGACCAAGTACTGATTTTGCCCCAGATCCCTAAGTGGCTCCCTCAAGGATTGAACTCACAACTCTGGGTTTAGCAGGCCAATGCTCAAACCACTGAGCTATCCCTCCCCCCAAACTTGATCATGACAACATAGCTGCACAATTGCTTCTGTACACCATACAACACATGGTAGTACACAGCACTGCCACTAAGCCATGGAATCAACTGAAAGGATGATATTTCTGTACCAGGAATTACTCCTATGTTCTGGAGTAGAAACCAGCTTACAAGGTGTGACTGTACACCAAAGTGCTGGAGTTTTTTATTGTGCAATTCGACAATCACACCACGCTACTCTACTAAGAAGTCTCCCAAGTACTTTAAATAGGTTAACGAACCAAGATTTTTATCTCTATTATAATACAGCTTGCACAAATCTATAAATGGCTTATCTCAGGGTTACTGCGGTTATAAATTAATTATGGAAATGTCAGCCAAATCAGGTACATGCCAAAGGAGCAACAGGGAGAGCAGTGATTTACAATGGATGATTTAGATTCTGGGTGACCTGCACAAAGGGTTCACAGCCCCTGGCAGCATTCCACCCTCTCCCAGGGAATTTAACCTTGAAGAATACACTTAAAATTGTTTTTTGTATGAGTAATTGACAGTGGTTGAAGAAGTGACCTGAAGATGGGAGAGTTACTGCATCATTTTCTTCTTGTCTCCTACTTCCTTAAACCACAACTGTCTCTTTTCAGCCTTTGGAAGCTGAAGGGTTGGGTTATTTTTTGCATTGCGAGTTAGACCCCATTCGTGTTTCATCCCAGCAGTTCCAGACATATGACAAGTCTGAAATAAAATATGATTATTTATAAGGAAAACCTGAATCAGATGAACATTGCTTTCGTTATGCCTGCCTAGGCATCTATTGATCTTAGGTGGATACCGCTATGGTATATCAATATCTGAATCCCTGCCCTTGCAAGAAGCCCCCTTGGGTTTCATGGGGTTCTATGAAAGTTCAGGGGTCTGCCACCGTAGAGCAGATAAGATCCTAAATGCCCTATGTAACCTAAGAGCATCCCAGTGCCAGAGGGCAAAGGGCTCACTGATATCTGGCAGAACTGGGTGGAGAAGAGGTGGGGCAGGGCTGGGGTGGGGTGGGAAGACGCAGGATGGGGTGGGGCCTTGGGGGGAGGGGGGAGTGGGGGCAAGGACTGGACGGAGCCAGCAGGGAGCACCTCCCAGCAGATTAGAAACTCAGCACCTATGTCCTGGACCCTAAACCCCCCTAGGGACAGCCCTGCTGGTCTGGATTTCACCCCAGAACGTAACAGCCTATCATTATAAGTATTTTTTATTTGTATTACCATAGTGCCCAGTAGCCCCCGTCATGGGCCAGCACCCCATTGTGTTAAGTGCTGTACAGACAGAACAAAAAGACAGTCCCTGCCTCAAACTGCTAACAATCAAAAGGCAACATTCCCAGTTTTCTTCATTTGCACCTAGCTTTTTTGTTTCCTTGAAATATTTTTGTTTCCTCTTTCCCACCTCCCCATTAATCATTTGGTCTTAGGTAGGCAGATGCCATTACAGAAGGAAAAGCCAAAGAACAAAAATAAGAGGGATGACATTAACTATTTTAAGGCCACTTTGTAGGATAACATCAATCCTGGATTTAAGAAATGTGCAAAAACCAAGCACCTTCTTTTAGTCTTTGGAAAGTTACATCTAGATGAGGTTGGTGGTACATGAGTCAATCCAAAGAGAATCATTGTCATTACTAAAGTAGTAACTATGGGTGCCAGCTCTGGTTGGAGTCCTATTCTGCTAGTGAGAGAGAATGCCTGCCCGAAGAGCTTACAAACTAAATATGACTTGCTTAATAAATAGTGCAGATATTATTCCAGGTAACCCACCCCTTTTGCTCCCAGCTATGAACCATTCCTTCAACCATGAGTATTTATCATGATCCCAAACTATCAATTTGGCCTGCAATCTCGGGGTCCGTTAGGGCTCTTCGCTGCTTCTGGAGACAGAGATAGAAATGGATTGAACAAAATGTTTTCCTCCACCTACAGCTAGACTGTGCTCTATCTGATCAAATATGGACCTGCCTGCAGTCATCCATGCTTTCGTGACCTGCACACTGGATAACTGCAACTCACTGTCCCTAGACATGAGCACACCAATTTATAAAAGTTTCAATTAATGCACATTGCAACAGCCTGCCTTCATCACCAAACCAGCCGCTGAGAGCATATCACTATGGTGCTCTCTTCATTATGCCGGCTCCCCATGTAATATCAGGTCACATTCAAAGGCTTGGGGTTCATCTTCAAGGCACTGAATGGAACTGGCCCAAGATAATTCAGAGAGTGCCTTGTTCTATGCAACAATGACCTCCACTGACAGCTGTGTCCCTCAGGAACAATGAAACTACGAACCTCAAGGGTGAAACTAATGGGAGCAGCAGAACAAGAGTTTCCTCTGCAACAGGTTATAGGCTCCGGAACTCATGATCAGAGGAGACTAGAATGTCTACCTATTTTTCTGCCTTCAGAGCAAAGTACAAAGCTCATCTTAGCTCTCCCAGAGTCAATTAAAAGACAGGAACAAAGCGGATTGGAGAGAGAGAAAGAAACCTAATAAAATGAAAAACTGCCCTGAATTCCATTGGGTGAAGACGAGAGGTAATTAATCTATGAGCCGTTTGTGGCCTAATTCCCTTTGGGTGAAATTCTTCCTTTTGCCAGGGGAGCAACTTAAAGCCTATGCATCACTTAAGCCCTCAAATAATGGCTGAAATGGAATTTAAATGGTGCAGAGGTCTTGCGCTGGCCCTCTGCATAGGGCCGAATTTCAACCATAGTGCACGCTTGCCTTTATTAGACAAAAGTTATATTGTGAAACGGAGAGTATGACACAAGAATGGCAAATATCAGTCTGTGAAATTCAGCACTGACGTGTCTGTTGTTCCCTGTTAGATGACAGCTATTTTAATGAAGAGGAGGTTTAAGGTGAATATTCATATTGTGAATATTAATGTCAAAGCCACTTTTCTTTAAGTTTTATTGGAAAATGAGGCCCATTTCGGAGTGAAAAATTCACAGTGTGTGCAAGTGTGAGAGGGTTGTAATTACCTCTTTTTATGTAATAAAATGTGAAAAGCTAAACATTTCCAGTAGGGTAACCTTGTTTTGCAAATGTGTCTTGCGCTTCTAATGCCTACTCTATTGCATCACTCAACACCGTAAGTCACCTGCTTGTTCTGGCTAGTGTTTTACGAGTAAATGGTCAAAACTTTTCATGATTCAGCCTCTAACCCACTGGATTTTTCTTTTGGGGGACGGTGAATCTATAACAAAGGATTCCAAAATGTATAGGAGCCTCATAAGAGACATCAGCACCATCATATTTGCAGCTCTGGTATCAGGTTATAATTCCCAGCAGCGCCATAGCATTTGCAGACATCAGTAAGGAAGGAAGCAACATATAGTGTTATGATCAGTTTCCACAACCTCCTGCCATAGAAATGCACACTGGGTTCCAACTTGTTGCTATTCTGGCAGCTGTGTGGTTGTACACGTATGGAAATCATTTGAAGAATAAGCAGTGATGCAGGATTCAAGGAGCCTGGAACTACATATTCAGATAATTTCTCACACCTAAATTATAAAGATCTTCTCATTTACCACTCCTAAAAATTTAAACTGGGTTGAAATCAGCAGACATGTCCATGGAAGGAGTGTGTGGAAACTGATCATGCTCCCCCCTTCCCAATGACCTGGTCAAAATTTGTGCTCATAAACAGAGTTGGGATTTGCTAACTATACAGCTTTGAAGCCAGGCCATTGTTTATTCAAAGCAGGCTAACAACTACTCTGGTTACATGCTGGAATTCATACAACTTTTGAAAGTGTTATATTGGTCTTGTGGAATGTGTGTGCGCGCGTGTGCAGTATATCCTAAAGACTTTTAAATATTAAGTATTTCACATAAGTCTATGGAAAATGCTTGTCTTCCCCCCCCCCTCTGTTTTGGCATCAATTGCTATTCCTGGGTAATGAAAAGCAGAGAAGTACATGCTTGAATAACTAGGCCCTCTAACTGCATTAGAGGGCAAAAGATCAGATTGAGGAACAGATCATCTTAATTGCTATGGTCCCTCAAGGGGACACGTATCCTGTGTCCGACAAAGTTTGGTAGAACCTATGCATTATTTATGCCCTGATGCTTCTAGGTTCTCATCCAAAGTCTGGCAAGACTCTCATTTACTTCAATGCACTTCGGATAACAATTATGCTTACCCCTCTTTGGGGCATGCTGAATGGCTGGTATTGCTTCTGATCTGGCTGGTGCAGTGGAAAGAATGATACTGGGGCTGGAACAGTGGTTAAAGAAATTTGAAACATGAGTGAGGAGTTCTTCCTACACCAACCAAGGAGGAGCAGAAACTGTGTGGGAGCACTACTTACCGAAGCAGGGTAAGGAAGGGCTCTCCCTTCTGCTTTCAGCACAGGAGGGTGAAGTGCATTCCTCCTATGCCCCTGGGCTTGGGTCTGATGGTCACTAACATATTTTAAAAAAATCAAAAGGATTAAACATTAAATAAGGTGGTGGTTCTTGAGACTGTATTATCCAATCAGAAATGAGATACACCTCTACCCCAATATAATGCTTTCCTTGGGAGCCAAAAAATCTGACCGTGTGAAACCGCGTTATATCGAACTTGCTTTGATCCACCGGAGTGCGCAGCCCCGCCCCCCCCGGAGCACTGCTTTACTGCGTAATATCCGAATTAGTGTTATATCGGGTCGCATTATATCGGGGTAGAGGTGTTTTTATACACGAGGGAAGGAAAACTCAGAACTGATATTTGCAAAGAAGAAAAATAAGTCTGCTTCCACTGTCCCAGACAGAATACAGCTCAACTTTTCAAACCCTGCCAGTGGCTGTATGAGAATGCAGAGCAATCTGGTTTGAAATGCCAGCATTCCTCTAGAATTTCCACCCTGCTTAGCCAACCTCAATTTCACAGGTAATAAAGGAAGTGTTTCAATTTTTCAATGTGCGGAGGCAGTGTCTGCAAGCAAATTATTCCATTCACCAATATAATGTTTTAACTCAGAGAGATCATCATGTTGAAAAGGCAACTGAATGAATTGCTGCAGCAGGAGGTAGCATTGTTCCTTGAAATGAGGCCTCGCTCAACAACCAGGAGGACATGGGGGAATATCTACAAGATTGTTCCTAACAGATCTACAGCCTGCATGGTAACATCACGGTTATAACAATGATTGCAGCCAACAAGCTATTCTGTTTACTTGACTTCTGTCTCTTTGGTTATCATCTCAGCACAAAAGAAATGATGACCACAGAGGTATTACCAAAGAGAACAAGTCCCAGCAGACCAACCATCAAGGCTTACTATGAAGATACAATCTATTTTCACATGCATAAACCTCATGGATTTTGGAAGATGACATCCCTTACACTCAACAGGTTCATAGGGTTTTATGCCCTATGCTCCCAAAAGCCATAGAAAGTGCTGTGGTGCAACTAGCCAACAGTGTTATAATTAAGCAATAATAGCTTCAGTGCATGATATTTCCTGGGGATTAACATCCAACAGAGAAGGGGTTGAAGCCCCGTTAGCCATTAATTGCAAGAAATGCCCTGTGTCTAAGTCATTATAGCTGTTGCAGGATTTGATATGGGTGCATGGTGCTCATAGGTATGTGGATTGTTATATATTTGTTTTGTGACAAAGGCCATGAGAAGTGCAGAATGCTGGACTGATCATGGGCTTATAGTCCCCAAGCCGAATATCTGGATATATACTAGTGGACAACTACAAGGTAAAAAAGCATCCAAAATTGTAACAGAAGAATGACTGTGTCTGGGTGTATCATACCGTATGTGGACTGGGGGATTGATTGTTCCTAGGTGTGTCAGTGTGCTGTGGGAGGGATTGTGTCTGTAGAGAGAAAGAGCAGGTGTTTCTTCTATGGGAAGGAATGCAATGGGGAAAGAAAGAAGGTGGCAGACTTCGGGGTAGGGTGGGGAGAGGTATGCCACTAGCAGCCAACCTTCCACAATTCCACTACTTTCTTGGGGAGAAAGGGACCTTCAGAAGCAACATCCGCTGGGGCAAAGCCCAGTGGCACACTCCACCTCATGTGTATCTTGTTTATTCTAAGCAGAGCTACAAATCTGTTGAGCGAGCGTTTTGTTTTGATTAAAAATTAATAGCTGCTTTTGACCCAGGTGGATTAATTTCACTTTCACCGAGCTTCAAGTTAATTGACACAAAGTACTGTCAGGTGAAAGAACCAATTAACAAACAGAAAAGAGGACTCCCCTCTCTACTCTCCACCCTTCCCCCCCTTCCCTACCCAAATGTTGTTTTGACTGGAGACTTTTTAACAGATGATTTTCATATCAGCACAATGAGATTAATTACTTGCCGAACAAACCCAGGAACAAAATTCCTGGGCCAGAGGGGGGCAAGAGGGAAGACTATCTTGTTCTGTATGTGCCTGCCATTTGTTCACAAGCTGCAGCAATGGAGCAGAGGAGGGCTTTGGAAAGGGTTCTACTCCAAGCTCTTGAGAGAGATTGACAAGGGCTGTTCTCATCAATTAACTGCCACTTCCAAGCTTGTCAGTCACCAAGGTTCTGAGCGTTGTTCTGGTTTATTGCAGTTTGGCAAATGTCTTTGATAAGATCCTCTGAACATGACACCGAGGTCATTCTAATAAAGAGCTGGAGAGAATCCATTCATAGAGCATAATAATGCACCACACAAAACAAGCAGCAACAGGCACAAACCTATCTTCCATTCTAATTTTTTATATTTAAATTGGAAGAGTTTTCTATAGCCATGTATTACGACTAGGATAGTGGGTTAGATTGGAAAGATCACAGAAGTCCCTTATTTAATTTTGCTTAACTATAAGACAGCAAGGCCGTCACTAGCTGAGTTTATACACTGCTGTTCATTTTAGTGTACAATTCTGAATCTCAGTCTGGCAAAAAGGGCTGATGTTTGGCCAATGTTCCAACAGCTACACATGACCTGTGTCGGTGAAATGAAAGCATCTTCTTCAATTGAGGTTTCATCAGCACTGCCATGAAGGAACTTGAGATAAAATTTCAAAAGCTCTTATGTGACTTACACTCTCAAGTATCATTTTCAAAAGTGAGGTAGGGCCAGATTTTCAAAGGAACTTAGGCAGGCAGAGAGATGCAGACAGGTAACCAGTGGTATTTCCAGAATGGCCTGAGCAACTTAAGTGTCTACTTAACCATTAGAATCAATAGGCGTTAAGTGCCTAATCTGCATAGGCACTTTTGAAAATCCCACCAAGTGCCTATTTCCATCTTTAGGCACCTAAATACCTTTTAAAATCTTGCCCTTATACGCATAAAAAAAAAAATCAATGTGACTTAGTTCCTAAGGCCCACATCCTCACAGCCTGAAATCAATGGGAGTTAGGCACCTAAATATCTTTGAGTATCAGGGCCCTAAGTGCCTACATTTTCAAAGTACTTAAGAGTCTTTTTTTAAAGACTTGGGGCAAAATTTTCTAATGGATGAAATTTAGTATGCAGTTTCTTAGCCAAGCACATAATTTGCACGATCCATTTGTCTGTTTTTAATTAGGAAGGTCAAATTTGAGGCACTTTCTATGCTCTCCGTAGTCTATTCTTTCAGATTAATATTTTGAGACTATCTGTCTCCACCTCACTCCAGGAACGGGTTAGACACTTTTTGGCATTTATTTTTAAGGGAATAAATAGAAAACTCATCAGTGCAACAAATAAAGGGGAAGTTTTCCAAGACATGAAAGGGAGCCAGGTGACCAGCTCCCATTGTCTTGCAATGGCAGCTTGGTGCCTTTGAAAACTGCCCCTTAAATAAATATATGGTCAGTCAAGCCTGGTGGTCTATGGGTAGATGGGTGTGCTGCTGTGCAAAGGGAAAAGTGTATTCTGTCTCTCCAGGGTGGAGGTCTCCATTAAGTGAGGATAAAATCCATTAGTGATTGTGAGATGCTGAGATACTAAAAGGATGAGGGATAGGTAAGTATACAGACAGAAGCTTGCCCCTCACCAGGTTAAAATAGGCGTGTGCAAGGAACCGTGCTCCCCAGTCCAGGTGATGAAAAGTGGCCTGACGGCATCCTTATACTTCAAACCCTATACAATGGTGACAGCTCATTAACTCTCTGCTTGAAATATCTGTCACTGCACAATGTGTGTCCATGCGTTAACAGTGCATTTCCAGTGACTATATGCCAATGAAGGACTACAAACACGCCTAGATGTGTCTCATACCCAGAGAAACAAGGGACAATGAAAGGAGGAAACTGCAATTTAATTAGGTGCATATGGAGAATAAAAAGACATCTTTTTCATATTCATCTGGCCTGCCCAGCCCCTTGGGTTTATGTTAAAAGATATACAGTACTAGCTGTCCTTTCCTCTTGGGAAACAAGGAGCATAGGTAATGGAAACCAATAAAGGACTGTCATGTGTGTTACCGCAATCTGTCTACATTTAGGCAATTCCTATTATGTCCTACATCTGACCAAGGGGAAAAATTAATTGTTCAGATGAAGCCAGGTGACAGATCCTCCCCCCCCATTATTTCTTCCATTCGTATCTTCACAACCAGGGAACCAATACGGAAAGCCACACAGATGCCTTTGCATGATTCTTTTTCAACTTTAATGCTCGCTGGAAATGCTTAATCTAAAGCAACAAGCTAACAAAAGATCCCTTTTTTCAAAGAGCGTCATCCACTGCCATGGAAAGCAGAATAAAAGACATTTAGGAACAGGGGTTCAAGTCACACTCTTGCTGACTTTTTACATGGACGTAGAATTATCTTCTTTCTCCTGTAAGCAAGGTACAAATCTGCAGTCCAGCTAAGATTCTCCCCTCTTAACAGATATGTTTTATGACCAAGGATACAGACATAATTCTTAGTGCCTGCATTCAAATTGTAGAAATTAGGGCTCGTCAGGCCCAAATCAAAGGAACTCAGGTTCTGATTTGGAA
Organism: Trachemys scripta elegans; assembly: GCF_013100865.1. Taxonomy (NCBI): domain Eukaryota; kingdom Metazoa; phylum Chordata; order Testudines; family Emydidae; genus Trachemys; species Trachemys scripta. The sequence continues at coordinate 14,113,737 of NC_048315.1, forward strand.
TGTAGCCACGAAGTCTGGCAATCTGACCGGAACCATGATTGTGTGATGATGTAAGGCGAGAAATGATACAGTAATACTAGCCTATGTTGGAGGAGTTCCTTCCTGGAGTACAAGTCAGAGGAGAGAAGAGGAGAGGGTCAGCCCCCCCCATTATCAATGTGTCCCTTCCTTTTCAATCTCAAAATGTACATCTGCTGATGGTCTGGTCCCTTATGTGAAGAGAGTGAATTCTGTATCTGAGTGGGTAAATCAAACAGTGCTATCCAAGTAGGCGATAATGATGCATACAAAATTGGCCAATATTATTATTTAGATAGCTATCAAACTATGCTAGACGCTTTACTGACTATAGAGGATGAGAAAGGTTATTGTAAATTCTCCTTCCCTCTCAAGTCTGGGACACCTCTTACAGAACAGGGGAAAGCATAACATTTAATAAGTGTAAAGATATTTTTGTGCACCTGAGTTTATCCCTTTACTTCAGCCCACAAATGCCAGCACTCAGATACCACAGTGATGAGCATGGTAAAAGAACCTTGATAAATAAAATCGATTAGACAGATTAGAGATTACGGCTAAAAACAAAACAAAACAAAAAACCCAACAATTATTTAAAGGATGGCTTTGAAATGTATGCATTGCTTTCCAAGAAAAAGATACTGAATTCTTGTATCTGAAGAAATGAGGTTCTTACCCACAAAAGCTTATGCTCCCAATACTTCTGTTAGTCTTAAAGGTGCCACAGGACCCTCTGTTGCTTGAATTAAAGAAATAAATCAAGGACAACTCTTATACAGTTAACTCCACAATAATTTCCTTATACTTAGAAAAGGAAATGAATGGGAGTTTCAGATATGACTGTTATCTAACTCAGCAAACAATGACTTTTTTGTACCCACTCTAACTGCCTGGTGATATCTGGAAAGAAAATTACTTCTGCAGGAGAAAACAAGAGAGACCAGATACAAAGACAAAACAAAGACAATCTCTTTGGGGGCAAGGAATCTCAATCTGAACAAGCAACAGTGAGGCCATATCCAGCACCTGAAGTGCTGATCTATCATGTCCTGGTAAGAGAGAGGCCTAGCCAAACACTGAATAAGGGCCAGAGAGAAGGCAAAGTCTCCTGGCCAGTACCACCCAGGAGAAAATGAACATGACAGAGAAAGACTGCACTAGGAGAAGCCACAGGACTGCAACAGAACGTAGAAAACAGACTTGCACTAGCTCTGATCAAGCGAGTGGGTTAAAAATAGAGTGCAGTACACAGCATGGGTGGCGGAATGGGCTAGCTGCCCCAGTACTTACCTGTCCAAGACCCCAGGCACATACTTGGGGCAACTAGCCCATCCCGCTGCTGTGGCTACACCCTATTTTTAAGCATGCTAGCGTTATTAGAGCCACCACAAGTGTATCTCCTCAAGCTGGGCATCACACTCCCAGCTCCAAGTGTAGACATACCCAGAGATGACCTTGAAGCCTATCCAAGGCCCGTCTTCACTGAGACTGTTTAGCAACGTGGCATCTGGTAACAGAAATTGCCCTAAGGGACACCAAAGCAGCGAATAGAAAACTTCGTTTGTTTTGCAGCTTGAGGTTTGCAGAGAATTTGTGGCTAAGACAGGATTTGGAATGATTGCTTGACACAGAGATATAAAAGACACTTAGAGAAGGGTTTTCAAAAGAGTGCTCTACAGGCCTAACTCTGTTCCCAATTAATCCAGTGAAAAAACTCTCATTAATTTCAATGTGTGCAAAGTTAGGCCAATACTGAGCACGTCTGAAAATATCACCCTTATTGTACTGCAATAATTTCAATGGGTAGATCTAAGTGAAAATTTACATTCATAGTCTAACAAAACCAACCATATTTTTATATAACTTTTTCTATGGGAGAAATTCCTAATTTTACATTCACTGAACACACATTATATAAAAGAAAGAAGGAGATGAGATGGTGCCTATTATGGGTTTTATAAGGATTTGCAGTTGTCTCTAGGAGGAGAATTCTTATATGTGAATATTGGGTCTTTGTGAACATGACTGTGGTTGGAGAAAAAAAATATCACGATGGAATCGGAGTCCTTATAGTTAATGAACACAGCTGGTAAGTATGTTGTGTCTTCAACTGAATACTAGCTTTCCTACTTTTCTATTTCCTATTTACTTTACCTTATTAGAAATTTATCTTACAGTCCTGAAGGCTGCAAACAATGAAATGAACTTAAGAGTGTATATTGAGCACCATGATATCAGTGTGTTTGGTTCTTTGAGATTTGTTGCGATAGCAGGCGGGTGTTTTTGTGTTTGTGAAGTCACTGCAAGCAGCAGGGAGATAAGCATGGTGAGAAATCTGGATCTGAAGGTGAAAGAAAGTTTGGCCAGATCTCATAATCATAATCTACCAGTTAGGCTGGTTCTCAACTGGAACTTAAATTTAAATTTTAAATTTTAATTTTGTTGAATTATTCACCATACTCAATGAAATCCAGAAAACGTCAGTGCACTATAGTTATCTTTAAAAAAAGCAAGGTATATTTTTTGAAAAACCTTCAGTTAAATATAAAAGTCTGCTTCTAAAGAATCTATTGCCAGCTTAATTCTTGGTGTTACAATTATATGAAATACTAATCTGATTAATCATTGTCTGAAATCCCTTTGTGTTGGTATCTCCTGAGTAAGAGGTCATATAAAAAAAACTCACTGAAGACTTTAAATTAGAATCTGAACACAACTGCTAAGAAATCTCATTGTGTTGAGCTACTGTGGTTAGGTGGAGGTAAAACTATCTGGTGTGACACAGAGAAGTTGGTAATGACCCAGAACTTCATGGAATGCAAACTAGAAGTCAAAATTAATTAGCTTATTTATCTGACCAACTGAGTTGTTTCAGTGGCCAAATTCCAATGTGGATAATTATACTAACTAAATTCACTGCCCAGTTTCAGGTGGATACAGTAGTCTCTCTCAAAATGTATTGTAATGTTATTGTGCACAGAAATAGTGACACTTCAATAGCGGGTGAAGTAACTCCTTTCTGTCAGTCTTAATCTTGCAGAACTTCAATGAGAGTTTTACCTGAATAGGCAGGCTGAGGTCTGTAGTTAATGAAGGGCTTTCTGGATGAAAGGCACTTCTAAAACATAAAATACTAATAAGTAAACTTCACCTTTCATGCCCATGGATTGTATTTTGCTTTGACTTCCTTTTACATTTCAACTGCTTTATCTTTAATACAAAAACAACCAACCAAACAAACAAAACAAACAACAAAAGCTCTTGCTACCATTGTGGGAATTCTTGGCAAACATAAAAGAACAAGATCAAATCTACAAAGTCACTTCTCTCACCTGGAAACAGATCAGCATGTATGCCATTTTAAAGGGCCACTTCCTGTTAAGAAAAAGGTAATAGATCCTAGTAACAAAGCCATGCTTGCTTTTTTTTGGGGGGGGGAGGGGGAGAGAAAGCCAGGAAGCTTAAACAAAAAGCTTGAATTCTGAAAATATAATAGTCAAGGGACTCAGCTTAAAGAAAAGATTTAGTCTATCAACTAACAAGAGGCCGGGGTCACGAAGTAGGGTATTCTTTATACTTGAGAAAGCATACTAAAAGTCTTAAAAATGTACAAGGAAACCTTGGCTAGAATGTTCCTAGCAGGTAATAGAGGTTGTGGCTTCAAGGGGGCTTATCATTTTTTCTGACATTCTGACAGAAATGTGTAATATAGAAGTTTACCAGTGTGGGCAGGTTAAATTATACGAGGCAGGAGAAATCATTTCAATGTGAATTGAAGCGTTACTCTTGGCCGCTTCTAACTCTGACTTGTCATTCTCCCTATTTTCCAGAGCCTCACAGCCTTTAAAAGAAAAGCTGCAGTTTAAAAGAGGATGCTGGGTAATGGGTGCCTTCGGTTCCGCCATTTGGTATTTACCAAGAAAAGCTCTTGAATATGCCACTTGAATGCATTTCAGTTCTTCTTCATTATTGACTCTTGTTGTCACAATATTTTTCTCTCTTTAATGTTCTTACTGGGTGTGGCAAACTCTAAATTAATCCAACTCTGGTCTGGGAAGCTCGGGTATGGAAGGTTTCAACCCAACCAGAGTGAATTTATACACCAGAGTAAACCTGGAAATATCCTTACAAATAAAAGTGGACTTGTCTTATTTTTTCTGTCTTTCCTATTACAGAGAAAATGTGCCCTTTAATTAGAGAATCTCACATCTCCCTTTTCCTTTGGTAAAATTCAGATCAGCTCAATAAACCCCTCCCAATGTGCTTTTCAGGAAAGCATCATACAGCCCAGCACCAATGCGCTGCCTGTCCCAAGTTGCTTTCCTGCTTCATAGCTTAAACCACTCTGGGTTTCTCATTCTCCTAGAATTATGCAATCCAACCTATGGCACGACAAAGACGTGAAATGGCATGATATCTGAATTCAGAAACTCAGGACCTGTAGAGAGACTGGGGTTATACTAGCTCTTGAACTGGCCTATTTATTGTCTGAAAGGTAAAGATGGGGAATGAAAGGGAGAAAAGAAGATGTGTCGGAACTCAATGAGAAACAGAGCCATGGAAGAGAAGGGCTTTGTGGCCCTGGAAAGGAAACGAGAATCTTTGTGAGAGTCTGAATGGGGAAGGGACAGTAGAGCTGCAGGAAGAGCGTGAAAGGAGTTGAGCTGGATGTATATAGATAAGAACATTTCCTCTCAGATGCAACACCATGGTTCACTGAAGTCAATGGAGCTATGACAAATTATATCAGCTGGGGATCCAGCCCTGTATTCAAATTCGATGAGTTTATACGGTCATCTTTGAAAAGCGTTTATGGCTTTTTTCCTGCCTTAAGTATTCTTTCCAATGACTGTAGGTAGAGTCACTCTTATTTCCATTTGGTTTAAGGAATCTGGCTGCTTGGGTGTCATTTAACACTTAACAAGTGGACATTAATTAATGTTAAATTACAATTGAATTTCTCCTGAATAATATAGGACATCTGCATTAGTAGCCAGCGAGTTCATTCTGATTAATGTTATCACAGCAAGTGGCACAGGAATCTATAATGATTTGACAAAGCTGCTAACTGAAAGCTCTTTTGTAAGATTTCCCTTTAACAAAAACAAGCATAAAATGTACTTAAAGGTACACATTAATTTAAATAAATATTTTATTACCATCCATATAAATCACATATAGAGAAGAGTTTGTCATGTTTAAGACACCATCTGAGAAAAGCATTCGGTGTTAAAACGGTCACTCCATTCCCAGATTTCTCATTGCACCAGTGTGTTGAATCAGATACTGGGCTGGACTCTGATATCATTTACATGATTTTGTACGTGGAGTAAATGCATTGACTTCAGCAGAGTTACTCCTGATTATCACCATTGTAACGGAGATCAGGCAGATTCAGGCCCTCTATCTGTTCCCGCACACTGTATGTGCACTGCTGGGGCACACCTGAGCTAGTGAGAACTCTGAATTTCCCGAGTTTTGTTACAATTGTCATTATTTTAAACAGGATTTTTTTGGTTAAGGATTGAGGTAAGGAACAGGAATTAGTTGAAAAAAAAATTGTGAATAACTAGACCACGAGTCAGAACATCGCAATTCTATTCCCAGATCTGTCACTGACCTGCTAAGTGACGTTGAGCATGTCACTTCATTTCCCTGTGCTTCTATTTCCTCCCTTACTCTTTGTATGTCTTATTTATACCAGGGGCAGAGACTGTCTCCCACCTCATGTTATACCGTGCTTAGCACGAAAGGGACCTGGTCTTGGTTGGGGCTTACAGTGCTAGTGTAATAAAATAACAGCTTTCCCTCAAGCTCCTGGCACTGGCCACTGTTGGAAGACAGGATACTGGGCTAAATGGACCTTTGGTCTGACCCAATATGGCCGTTCCTATGTTCTTAAAATAAAATAATATAATAAATAACGAATAATATAATACTAAATAAATAATAGTAAAAATATAATCATCGGCTTGTTAGGATGAATGAGAGTCTTTCCTCTGGAACCTTATTATTACATTGTAAATCACAGAGTCCCTACCACAGAAATTATATTCAGTGAAGTCAGACCGGTTACTGCTCTTAGTCCAGAAGAGAGACAAACATACTGTATTTCTAGTATGGAAGTCAGAATGAACCCACTGATGATTCAGTGCAGTTTAGATGGCAAGCAATGCAGTCCATCCTTGGGGATCAACACTTCAGGACTGTTCAAATCGTAATGGGAGTACACCAGGCCCTTTTATTAATGTTATGTTGGTCTAAGAAAAATATGACAGTATTCTGGATTGAAAAAAACAGCCTGACTTGGTAACCTTGTTGTGAATCCTAAGCACCAAGCTCTTTCTACTCAAATCTTATTGTCCTCGTGCCCTCGCTGCTTTACTATGCTGTATTTATACTATCATTCAAGTGACCACGATAACATTACAAAAAGAAGCTATTGTATACGTGAAGTGATAATATTTTGAACTTTGAGTTCTTCAGATGTGAGGAGATCTAAAGTGCTTTACCAACAAATAGCTGAACCACTCACTACCTGTAAGGGAGACACGAATTGCCACATACCAACTTTGCAGAGGGATAAATATGAGAGGACACATGGTCCAGTGATTAGGGCATTAATTTGGTATTTGGGAGACCTGTGTTCAATTCCCTGCTCAGCCATGGACTTCCTGTGTGACCTTAGGCAACTCTTTGTGCCTCTGTAAAATGGGGTGATAGAATGCAAGTGCCTCACAGGGATTTGTGTAGATAAATACATTAAACATTTTGAGGCGCTCAGATACCATTTAATGGGGCTGTATAAGTTTCTAAGATAGACAGACAAACGGAGGTAGAAAGAGGTTAAGTGACTTTTGAAGATTACATAGTGAATCAACAACAGAGCTGGGAATACAGCCCCTGACTCCCTGTTCTAACCAGTAAACAACATTTCTACCCCTTTGCTATTTTTCAAGATTTCATTACAAACAAAACAGAAAACTGGCCTCAGCACAAATCAAATGCCTGTAAAACATCAAGCTTCCCGAATAAAGCCATTTTAGATTTAGATACAAACACACTTAAAAACTGCCCTGTCCCCACCCCAGTCTTTGACTGAGAATTTGTACTCAAAGGACAGCTCAGAGCAAATGAATGCAGCCATGTATTAAACCCCTTAAATATACCGTGTTATTAATGGAAACCTCAATTCAACCAGAATGCACTGCCAATGTGAACATGTTGGGAAAACATGTTGGGAAATTCCATTCTGAAAATGCTGCATGCCGTCTGTCTGTCCTTAAAACAGCCTCTTCATCTGAGACCTGCTGTATAATACTCACAGCTATATTGCCACTAATCCTCTGGTTTCTCTAAAATCTGCTAAATGTTTCTGCACATGTTCGCAGTATGCTGCATATTCAGCATTCAGAGTCCATTCATAACCATGCATTAACTACTGAGTAACCTGGCTTCCCTGCATGTAAGGAATTTGATATCACAAATAAGTCACCATAAACTCTACAGGATTAAATAAGTTATTGGATCTTCCAGCACAACTGATTTCTACAAATGATACCCTGGAAAATTACATTATCGCTCTATGATTTGGTTCAATCTGATTGCTACAGCTAATTTAATAATGTAACCCAATTACGATGCTTTTGTTATGAATGAACAACCTTGCTTAATATAGTCTAACTGTCCAGAATTAACCTAAATATGTTCCTGGGAGGACATGGGAATTCTGGAAATGTAGGGGTGCATTTTAAGAGAGGGCACCACTAGGAATTAGACAATCATATGGAGATTTCAAAGGCCCAAAGGGAAGTTTGGTGCCCAACACCCATTGAATGTCAATATAAAAAGTGTGCGAAGAAGTCTCTGTAATACTTAACATGGATATAAACCCAGATTTTCAAAAGAGCTCAGAGTCAGGTTTTCAAGAGCTCAATACCCCACAACTGGGGCCAGATTTTCAAAACATTTCTGCTCCCCATTTAGGCACCGAAATAAGTGCTTAGCTCCTAGCCACTCCCCTTGTGACAAAGATGGCCAATTTATAGCACCCAGTGTTCTCAGCTCTTGAAAAATCTGGTCAGTTATTTTGGTGTCTAAATGGAAACCTGGCCCCAGTAACAGGTGCTTTATGAGACTGGGGTGGAGGGATACCAATTTATACCAATTGAGGAGATGTTTCAGAATCTTTACTTCCTTTTACTTGTGACTTTTTAAAATGCACTCATTACTGGGGCATTGGAGTGTTTTAAACACTTGAACTAATTTATTCCCAAAACACCTCTGTGTCAGGTGGGTCACTAGAGGTCCTGGGTTGCAGCCCTACGTTTAGTCCACTAGACTAACCTCCCCTACAATTTTAGCAATGATTGCTCTACTGGGCCCCAGGCAAAGAGGCTACCAGAGAAAGGAGTCAGAGATTCAGCCAGGGAGATAGGTCTATGGGGACTGAGAGGGAAACAGTGGAGGAAGGAGGGTCAATTCAACTGAATAAGGGTTAGCAGGTATTCTCCAAGCCTGCTACAGTTTGATAGGTGGCTTAAAGTTCAGAATGATTCTTATTTTGCTGGTACCTGTTGGCCCAACATTAATTCAAGCCGTATGTTCCTCTCTTAACTTCCGCACTGCTTTGGGGATTTCTGGAACCTGAGATATACAGTAGCTGTATTTTACCACTTCCAAATCCACAATGCCCTTATTAGTGCTGAGCTAGATGGAGAGAAATATGCAGAAAACCAAGTAATATTTGAAGGAATCTCTCTCTCTCTCTCTCTCTCAATTTGTTGGTGCATGAATTTAATTTCCTGTCTCCTTGTTTTTAACCTGTCCATGGATATGTTTGTGAGAAATCTGAGAGGGTTACATGCGTTATGGGTCTCCATATGAAGAAATTACTATAACTTCGATAGGTTTTTTTTTCTTCCTTAAGAAATTTCTCACCTTCTCATTTCTCTAACCCAAAATACTTTTTCTTCTTTTCAAGTAAATATAAAAACAGACATTCACAAAGGGGGAACGTGTTTATAATATATGATTTTGTTATACCAAATAGATGCTAGACAATAGCATATAGTGAATATAAATGTAATAGCTGAATAATACACAGTATATAGACTTTATAGATAAATATTCCAGAAATTTCATGGATCCAAATGTGCCCACGCTCCAAAACTTGCACCTTGGGCTTATCTCTCTCTTTGTAGAAAGAAAGAGAGAAACCCAAGCTGCAAATTTTGGATAGGGATTTGAAATCCCTTCCTCAAATTTGGAGATGTTGGGATCTATATAGCTTCTGGAATGCATATTTAGGTATCTATCTACGGTGTTTGTGTGTATTTAGAGGTCTATATTTGTGTGTATACATAGGGGGTATATTTCTCTCTCTCTGTACACAAACACACACACACACACACACACCTATATATACACACAAATATAGACCTCTAGATACATACATCTGTATGTGTGCCCACACACAATCTATCTTAATTTATACAATATAAATTGTGTTTATTCCACAATAACTACATTTCTTGAGTGGTTGGGTCTCAGACAATTGGAAGCATGTGATTTAAAATTACCACTACATTTTAAATCAAACTCTCTGAGGATAATTACTTCCCAAATATTAGATCCATATTTTTGTGTTATTTTTCTTTACAATCTTGAATTATTTAATCAGAGGCCAGAAGAAAAAACTATGATATTCCTTCGCAACCGAACAGTGAAAGATCAGTAGGTGCGGAATCCTAGCCCCTACTGCTGTCACTGTACTGAACTATCATGGTCACAAAAGGGCTTTGTTAGACATATGAAAGAAAGAAATAGGACTAAAATGGAAGCAAGCAAACATACATTTCCTTTTAAATATCCTTCTATTTATACAGTAAGATCCCTGATCTGGGACTATGTCTTCTGCTTGTGCAGTGCTGAGCACAATGTCAGCTATTAACCAGTAATTAGGATGATGATATAATTTTTTTTAATGGATCCAAAGGCTATAATCCATGCTCAAGCAAAACTCCCTCAATGGAAGTTTTGCCTGAGTAAACACTGCAGGATTTAGTGAAGGGAACATATCATACCTGAACAAAATATCATGCTCTGTAGACCAGCCCCAGTGTCAGAGAGTGGCCTTAGAGGAAACTGCAAAAACTTTAGAGTGTACCTACTGGGCAATCCTTTACCATGCAAGGATGAACATTCAGAGATATTTCTTGTCTCCAGCCAGTGGTGAGTTTACATGGCAAAGCATAAGCGATGATAACCATTTTCATTTTTATCCTATCTTACTATCATACAAATACTGTACTTAAATCACATACTGGTATTTAATCCTTTAAAAAAAACACCACCACCACCTCTTACTTTTATCATCCTGGGAACATTTACAGGAAATAAGCAAGTGCATTGAAGAGAACCATCACCAGGCGTGCAAATATACAGTACTTACTTACCAGGTGTAAAACTTAACATTTGTCTATTTCAGCTCACATTACTGCAGATACTGGGGACTGCTGTGGCTTAAAAGGGAGAGGGAGCATTCCTCTCTCTCTATCTCCCGCCTGCACACACATGCCCACGCACACCACAAGGAGGCAGAAATAGGGCTGCAGAAAGTGCATCTTGAAGCATACATTACTTCATATGCTTTGAAACATGGTTTTAAAAAATATATATGTGGAGCTTCATATCTCTTGTGGATCTCTTTTGTACACATCTCTCTCCGTATCTATATCTGTTACATCTATAATTAGAATGTCTATAATATTAACACATTAATATAAATCGGGACATAAAGAGATGCACATGCCACAGATAATATACATATTTATTTCAGGGCATATGAAGTACAAAATATTCTAGGATATTATACCAGGACAGTGGCAAACTAGACGTATTACTCATATGAAAATTGTAAAATTACATAAAAACAGACACATATACATGGGTGGACACATGCATATAACATACATAATACACATTATGTGTGTATTATACATATATCTAAAGCATATAATATGCACATGCACAATATATTATAATATAACTTGTGCACATATCTATTTTATGTGATACATGTTAAGATGTCATATGCACATACATAATATAGAGACACATCTATTGTTTTTCAGTTTATTTTTAGTCATACAGTTTTCATATAACTAGTGTTTCCATATCTACATCTAGGTGCATGCAACTTACAGAGCATATATAATACTTTAAAATATTAATAAATATAATATTTTTAAACCACATGTTTCTGAACACTTAAAGCTTATTCCAGGATAAGTTTTCTGTGACGCCCATGCCAACCTCCTTGTGTTTAGCTCTTGATTGTTTACTCAACTGACAGAAAACGGCCTAAAGCCCTGGGGAGAGCAAAACCTGTTTGGGCCATTGACATTGAGTATCCTTGGTGCAGGAAGTCAGGACCTTAGAGGTATCCATCATTATGCCTGCCTGAAGCACAGGCTGGAGCCAAGGAACTTGCCTGAGAAGCTAGTAAAATTTTAATGCACTCTGTAGTGCGGTCATGTCATACTCAGTTATGGCAAATAATCCCAGATGCCTGCAGAGGTAAAATGGAGCTGTAATGTGCTTGCCTCCTAACCCGAGCTGACAGCAATGATGTACGACTACCATTAGCGGAAAATATCACTTCAACTAACCCATGATCCAGCTCCGCTAAGGGTCATATTATCCATGAGGAACAAATTACACTCCCAAAGTAAATACAAATTTCCTACATGAAATGGGTACAAAAAAGAGGGAGAGAGGATGGGTGTGATATGTTACCTATGATGACGTGCTACCAAGTGACAAAGATGATAAAGGACAGGAGAAATCACTGGCTAACAGAGCAGTGTGGCAAAATCAGCCCAGAAAGTACCTACTCAAGCCTGTAAACACCATCTTCTCTCCTTAGTGGCAAATCTTTTAACATGAACATGCTTAGCTCTGATTTTATTACCACTCTAGCTGTAGGGACCCACTATGTGCCACATCAAATGAATAAAAAGGATCCTTATCTTGCCTCCTAATGGGCCTTAAACAGTAAGAAATACATTGTGATTGCATGAGCATTGCTAGCCCATAATGTCTGGGGGATTGCTCACCCTAGGGGCAAGTTTCAGGTGAGGCATTTTTCCACAGTTATAAAGGACAACACCTATATGTATACTCAGCATAAATCTGAAATAAAGCATGCTATGAGATAGGACATTACCATTCAATAACAAGGAAGTGCCCCGTAGTACTTCGAATGGGGTTCTGTTGATGGTTTTGCCACTGGCTAACCCTATGACCTTGGGCAAGTCATACAGGGCCTGACTGTCAAAAGTGCTCAGTACCCACAATCAGAACCCGATTTTCAAGAGCTCAGTTCTCACTTAGGTACTAAAGTAAGTGGCCACATTTTCAGACGTTACCATGTTGGGTCATGATCTCTAGGGGTACCGCTAAACAGCGAAAACAACTCAGTGGAAGTGAGTCCCAGAGCCGGGGTTCACTGACTTGGGCTTGTTGCTATGGGGCTAAAAAGAGCAGCGTAGACATTCATACTCGGGTTGGAGCTCAGGTTCTGAAACCTGGCCAGGGTCTCAGAGCCCAGACTCCAGTCCGAGCAGGAACATCTACATTGCTCTTTTTAGCCCCATCACGTGAACCCGTGAGCCCATGCTCTGACACTCGCTACCTTGTTTTGTTTTTTTGTGCTGTGTGGACATACCCTACGTTACTTTAACAGCTCTGTTTAATACCAAGTATTTTTCAGTCACTTATCACTTAGTCCCTGATTTTCTCCTACCACAGCAAAATCTGTGGTTTGAAGGGAGGATAACTTCACCAGGATTCCCTCATGGAGCTCCCTATCAGGGGATAGGCTTTGTTTCCTCACAAAAAAAGGCCGTGCGAGCTATCCCCACACCTGGTGGGTGCTCAGAGAATCATAGGAGACCAGCGTGGTCCACATCAAAAGTCTTCACCAGCTGTGACCCCCACCACCAGTCCATGGCAGCGTAACTCAACTGGCTCTGCACTACCAGCAAATCCCTTATCTACAGCTGCACCTTTGATCTCCATGGTGGGGAGGGACACCCTAGAACACGGATACCACCTGAGTCTATACTGTCATTTCTGAGAATTTCCTGCTGGGCTGGAGGTGTGATAATGTGCATTCCCCCGCACCCATTTCTCCCATTAGCCACCCAGCTGCCACACAAGTGCATCTGGATCTGCAGGGTAGGTCAGTGAAAGGAAGGCAGCTGATACCCTCTTGCTTGTAATAAGGGAAAGATCCAGGTGCAGAGAACTCCTTCCATGCATGGACTTAGGGGGCATCATTATTATGTATTATTTACATTCCAGTAGCACTTAAAGGCCCAAATTGAGATGGGGCCCTTAGGTGCATACATATAGTAAGAAAAGCATAGATGCTATGGTAATGGTGGCCATATAAGTGCAATCGAGCAATAGATCTTCAGTCAAGTGCTATACTCAGAAAGCTTCATTTTTTTTTTTTTTTTTTTTTGCTAGAGGGAAAAAAACAGCTCAACCTCCATTTGGTTTCTAAGTCTCCCGCTATAGCTGGCAAAAATTTAGCGACTGCCAACCTGAGGATGAAAGAGAATATCCCTCTTTTATGAATGCGGCTATCTGTAATGTACAAGATGGGTGTAATGCAATTTCAACACTATTTAATCCGTTTGTAATGGTGCTTTTGTTACTGGCAACAGCTCCTGCATAAGGAAGCCAAGTGCCAAGCAGTTAATTAGCTTGGTCTTTATTTATTTATTTAAAGCGGCCTTTTTTTTTTTTTATTAAAGAAAGATTGAGTTCCTGTGTTCTATCCATTTCCAAGAGAAGGAGGAACAACACAGAGGATCAGCATCATGGATGGGCAAATCCTAGGGTCAGAGGTGAGAATGGATTTAGTTAGGATCAGGGAGGTGACTGGTAGCCAAGCTCAGGTCCGGAGGATGGTTTTGTGGGGAAAGGGAAGTTGGCCCATTATGGAGTCAGGGAACTTGCCACAACGTTTGGTTAGGATGGGAATTTATTATGGGGCACTGCAGGTTTCAGTGTGGGCCCATTCCGATAACCGTAACCTACTTTTGATGCGTATTACCACCCTGATCTCTTGGATCTGTAACACTGGGCTAGGAATTTTGTAAGACTCTCGGGAGATTTCCAGTTGGGCCAGAAATAACTCTAAAAGCAGAACTTCTGGTTGTGCTGAATCACGGCACTTCCATGCACAACAAGGAAGTGCAGAGGTGTGTGAAAATGAAACATGAGGAAATCAAGTTATTCTCTGAATCTCAGTAAAGATACCATTTGAGGGAAAGTTTCAGACCGTTTCTTACCTCCAACTGATTCTCCATTCCTATCTAAATACTATTATAGACAAAGAGAGACAGAGGCTGAGAGGGGGAGAGAAAGGGACAATAGTAATAAGAAATCTATATTATTTTAGAACTCTATACTATACAGTAGGTTTCATTAAAATAAGCAGCTTGTACTCTGCATTCAACTTTATCAGGTATTCTCTGTTCTGCACTTAGAATAGGGAATACTGCAAATATGGGCCATTTAATTACCAAATGTAGTAACAGATTACATCTCTCTCTCTCTAAAGCCTGCAAACAAGAAAATTTAGCAGCGGCACCTTCAAAATATACTATATACACACACACACTACGCAGATATTTTACACAATTTTATATATGCAATTTAAAAGTATATCTAGTATGTATATGCTGGATCATGCTATGATTTATCATCTCTCACACCATAGTCATGTTCACAGCTGTTTTATAAGTAATCAAATGTGTTAGCTTTATCATTAAAAACATTCTGACATAAAAATAACATTCTGCAAAGGATTTTTCACAGCTCCTATGGTGCCTACAATGGGGCTCTGGAGAGAAATACTGAAGTCTGACAAGTAAAGCACCAATGCAAGAGTAGGCTACATAAGGAACATAAAAGCATTCAATCCTGAATTGGCCATGGAGTAGATCCTTTTATTTTACTCTTTTCTTGATCCTCTGTATTTCACTTTCCACAGGGGGATTATACACATTTAGCTGATATTTTTCTTTGGACAGGTAAACCCCTTTCCCACCCACCACCCACCCACCCTATACAAGATCCATACTGAATCCTCATTTAAATCAATGGAAACACTCGCCCGGTCTTCACTGAACCTGGGATCATAACCATCATGGGCAATCAGCAAGATTTTGAATTACCTGCCCCATACAGAATTCAGGTTAGCAGGATTCAGGAACAGCAACATAAAACAACTTGGTTATCGCTGGGCTATGTACAGAATTAAATTGTTAGTTATGGTGATTTTCATTTATTGGGCATCTCACATTTTCCATATACAACTTAGATAAAAATCCTGTAGATGCAGACCTTTTCCTTCCAAAGTCTAGCTTAGGTAACATGTTATACTCTGCAATGAAAGCCCCCATTGCCAATGAGATGATTTCCCAAGTCAGGTCTGAGTCAAAAATGTTAAAAGGACCTCAAATATGGCCCTTAGATTCTAAAGCAGCCCAATTAAATACAGTGGTTGTGAGGAGGGTAATAGAGAAGGTAGAAAAAACAGTAGTTTGGTCCTTAGCTTAGTGTCTCTAAGCCATTAACACATCTGTTCATCAACCAGAATACTCCCTTTATTTACAGAAAATGAATTAATTTGCACTGATAGCTTTTCCTCTATTAATTACCATGTGTATAATTTTAAAAATTAAATTTTGATATCAGAGGAAAACACAGTTGATCTTAAATATGTCATCGTGCAATAGCTTGCCCTTATTTTAGATCACCAGCTTTGGAGATCTGCCCAGACTAAGACTGACAGGCCTTTTAATGGGGAAAATCCAGGAGTCTCATGAGATCCATGCTTTTTTGGTTCAATAAGAATCCTCAGTGGTATTTGCTGAAGAGATCCCTGGACATTAAGCGACATCAACTGCCATTTCTTTAAGCATTAGTGATTCAGATTCTGATGTGAATCCTCTAAACCAATGTGTGCACACGCACACAACCCACTCTCAAAGATTTATAATAGGAGAACAGACAGCACACTTAGAGTGCTGTGGTCTGAGACCTCATGTATCACAAGGAGCCAAGGAGAATATATATATCTGTGGGGAGACTATACAGTCCAGAAACTTGTGGTTTAAAAGTAAGACACAGACACAAGCCTTAGCCACAGCAACATATTTTTCCTATTAAATATCCTTGTTTCTTCTCTCAGAGAAACTCCTGGACTAAACGCCTCATACTAGGGCAGATACAGACAGAGAAAGTGACTCTAGTTTCTGGCAGCTTCCAGTTAAAAGCTGCGGTGGGAGAATTGGAGGCACAGCCATCACCTAATAGAGATCAAACTTCATCACAGCTAGATAGATCTCAAATTGGGAAAGAGGATACCGATAGCCTAAGGTACAGCACTTCTTCTCTACCACCAGTCCTTATTCTCCCCAGCCTGATGGGTATCTGCCTCCCATTCCCCCTATTCTTCCCTGGGCTCATTTTCTTCTCTGTGGTATTTGTGGCCATGTTTGAGTTCGCCAGCCTTTAAACTTCCTTCACTCCGTTGTACAGTAAGCACTATACTGACCTGCTATTTTTGACTCTAACCCAGGCTCATGGGGCCTCTTTATACTAGCACACTAAGTCATTGCTCCCAACACCCGCCCCCACCCCCCCCACACATCATCTCTACGCGCCAGAGGGCACAAATTTCTCGTAAGCAATAGAGACCAGCATGGATCTGCCCCAAGAACCCCAAAGTGAAACAAAATCATCTCCCCCTAACGTTTCTGATTGGCCAATGCTGGATCCATGCTACAGAGCATGAGCTTTTGTAATGGAAGACTGCACTCCCATTGAGAGGCAATTTCCTACCTTGACTCACATGCCTTCTCACGGAAACGTTAACTTGTGTTGGGAGTAGAATAGTTGTAGACTCATCAGAATGCATTAAAGTAGGGCCACCCAGGGCTGATTTGACAATTATTACACAACAACGGCAACTCCGTGTCTCAAAGCTGACATCCGTGCTCTTCCAGTGGGTACAAGAGGTTTGGTTCAAGGCTCTAATGCTACAAGGTGCTAAGTGTCCTCAATGCCCAGTGTCATCCATGAGAACTGAAGCTGCTAGCTCCACCCAGGAGATGGTCAGCACATTGCAGGGGCAGGCCCTTACGAAGTACCCTCTGTTGTCCTTGCATGTTTTCTCATGGAAATTTTTGGTCTTAAAAAAAAAGAAATATTTTATTTTAAACGAGGATTCAAAAATCTTCAGGGGTCCTATTGAAAGAGATCTAAAAGATCCTGCCTGTCTGAAGGAAGGAAGTTTCTACTTGTCAGTTAAACAAAGGAATAATGCACAGCCTCCTTTATAGTGTGTACTTTACCTGTCATCCAGCAGCCCATTATCATGTCACGGCAGAGTGCACTTTTCTACAGGTCACTTTGTTTAAAATGACATGGATAATGCACATGTCAGCGAGCTGACAGTCCTCACCGTCCTTCAGAGATAAAAACCGCAAGACAAGCGCCTGTTCTTATCTGGGGTACATGCCTTGGTCTATCATCTAAGTCAGACAGAACATGATTTCTCCAGAGAGCACTTTTTTCATTTCCTGATTTTAAGGAAATCAAATAAGCACCATTTGTCTTCATCTGAATATGCTTGACCTGCTCAAATGATGATGTCTTGCATTTTATAACAGGCTACATATGCTGAATTCAAATTAACAGCAGAACAAGGCCCTTAGATCTCTGCCTAGGCTGCCAGTGTAGGCTCGAAAAATACACCAGCTTTAGCAGCTTTCTCTCAGAATTGGGTCTGAGCTGCACAATTCAGAGCTGGGTTTGGTTCTGGGATCTGAACTGCCTCAATCACAGGGACATTTGTATCTGAGCTT
This sequence comes from Trachemys scripta elegans, assembly GCF_013100865.1. Lineage (NCBI taxonomy): Eukaryota > Metazoa > Chordata > Testudines > Emydidae > Trachemys > Trachemys scripta. The sequence goes on from NC_048315.1 coordinate 14,131,706, forward strand.
AATCTCATCTCTTTGACCAGGCATCAATTGTCAAGTTCAGACCCAGGTGTGGATTTCAAACTTTCTCTGCAGCAATCCTGGGACATTCAGTAAGAGGGGCCATTTTGGGCCCCTTTCCAGTATTGTAATGAAGAAATATCCCTTAATTGTCAATACCCAGGTCCCTGAAAGCTGCCCAGTTTGCCTTTATACACAAAACTGCTGGGAGAGCAAAGCATCAGGAAAACTGGCAGAGGTTAGCTCTGCAACTATAGGAGTGGAAGGAAAATACATTTATGGTGCTAGATGCCATAAACATAGGTTCCATGCTCAGTTTATCATCTTTCCCCACATAAGGAATATTCTGAAAATGAACAATCACTATATTGGGTGGAATTTAATAATAATGCATTAGAAGTTCATATCTAAAGATGCAGGTTAATAGTCTGTGTAAAAAACCCCCAACAAAACCACACATCTCTGTTGTCATTCTCTGATTTACTCCAGTGATTAGTCTTCCTACGGAGGGGAAATCACTAATGGAGTCAAATGCCACAAACCAAAGTAAATAGTATGTCTTAACATAGTTAACAAATGATTATGAAAACCACAGAAGAAACAAATCCTGTTTGGGAAGTTATCAAAAGCTGAGGGCCAAAGAGTTGGCAGTTGAAGGCACAGGGAGAGTTTTTTTCTTTTTCTTCCTCCTATACAAAGACATCACTGATTAACTTTACCGAATTTGAGCCCTTGCAGTCTGTTGTTTCCTTGTGCATTTCACAACATGCTTAGATTCTTTTCTGATGTGTCAGTGGAGATACACAATGGTGTCATTGTAAAGCACATCATCTTCCTTCTTCTTGGTCTACCTGGAGTCAGTTCATAGAACTAATCACTGTCCTCTAAATAAGGTGAGGGAGCCACATGGAGCAGACATCCCCACATTCTTCCCCAAATGTACCCAGCAAAGAAAAGAAGAGGAGAAAGCAGTTAAACTGACAAAGAAAAAGGTTTGGGGTCATCCCTTAAGGCCCGTCACACACATAAGAGTCGCAGAATTCAACCTAGAAATGACATTTTAAAACCTTTTTTTTCCATTATGATCATTTGTTTTGACAGGCAAGAATGTTATACAGAGGTTTGTTCACATCAAAGGAAAAAAATCAGACATATGAAAATACATTGATGCAAATACTACAGTTCTTAGCATCAGGAACAACAATAACTTTATCAATTGGTGCTTCCCTAACATTTTTAACAGCACAACTACTTCCTCCCGCACACACCCCGCCCCAAGATTCTTAGGGTGGGATCATTAGCCCTTTACAAAGAAAATCTATTGATCTGCCTAGGGCCCAGCTTCCAAACGTTGTTTCAATGGAGGCACTCTCAAAAATAAATGTATGAACCCGCAGAGCTGGCAGAACCTTGCATGTGCACATGCAAACCAGACAACAGTGTGGATAAACGACCATTTAAAAGAGCAAATATGGATCTTTGCAAATATGTCCCCTTGCGTTCATGACATGTTTGCGTTTCCAAAAGGTAAACGCAGCTATGCAAAGGGCCAGTGGTCAAAGCAGTGCTCATAAGCTACACACACAAATTACGTTACCAATGTGTTTCAGAATGGGAGGTGGAGCCTCTAATTCATAATCTAGAAAAGTTTTTCCTAAAGCTTCTGTTCCAAAACCCATTGAAGTCAATGAGAGTCTTTCCACTGACTACAGTGGGCTTTGGATCAGGTCCTAAAACAAAATGTGTAAAAACAACTGAAAAATAGAAGTGAATCCAACAAGACGTTCTCTGTGCCCATAATGACATCGAACAGTACAGGTTGCAAGTGCTCCCCAGCTTACCTTCTCTTCTTGATCACTGTCACTGTCACACTGAAATGGAAAAAGAAGAAAAATAAACATGGATAAGAGAAACCTTTCCAAAACAAAACAGAGATAAAAGATATGACCAAAGCTCTCAAAATGAGTGAAACACACATAGTCCATTAGGCTGCAATTGTAATTCCTTTGGAAAGAAACACTTACTATATAACAGGAATTCCTCCCCCCACCCTTGCAAAAAGCATTTGTAGTTAAAGACACCATACTTGTATTTTTGTTTCTATTACAATACTACCATGATTCAACAAAGTCATTTGGAATATATGCCCTAGTCGCCCCGTCAGGCTAATTTACATTCAAGGAAGCTGGTCTTGCATCAGGACAGTTAGAAGCCAAAATTAAATCACAGGGAGGAAAAAATATTAGCTGCTTCCTTTATCTGATGAAAAGTAGGTATCGCGCTGCCTCCCAACAGATCAGCTGTAAAGATTTTGTCAATGGCAGGACATGGAAACAGTTTAGACAACACTTGTTTGTCCTAGAAGATACACATGACAAGTCTACCATTTTAGTCCATTATTACTGTAGATGGCTCGCTTGGGTGCCATTGCTCACAGATGATTCACTGAAAAATGCAGATGACTCAAGACAAATCAAAATGGAACTGAGAACATGTTGTATCAAGGCTCTATTCAGTGAGATGTTCTGGACTCCTAAACTGGGATTGATGATGACACAAACACTTGTACTGTACATTGCTGATTACCACACTGGTGTCTATCTTGCAAAACATCTCTTTCGGTTGTTCCATTTTTAAATACCACAAATAATACCACAGCTAGAAATGGGTGAACCTCAAGTGGTGAATCGGTATGGAAAAGAAAGAAGAAGTTCAAATCTTACCTGAACTATTGATTTTCTTAGGGTCAGTAAAGATAGGGACATGGGAATTGGCTTATCAACTCAGACCACTGGTCCAGTATCCTGTCTCAGAGTGGCTAGTAGCAGATGTTTCAAAGGAAAGAGTAAGACTGCCACAATGGACAATTATACAATACCATACCTATGGGGAAAGCTTCTTCCTAACCCAGGCAGGAAGCCAATGGGAGTTAGGCACCAAAATATCTTTAAGGATCTGGGCCTTAGTGCTCAGTTTATGCCCTGAATCATGAGGAGTTACATTCATTATACATTTTTCCTAACTAATGTAACTGTAAAAGATTTTGTCTTCACTGCTTTAGATTTCTCCTAATTCTTTTCCGGGAGAGAGTAAATGGGAGCACCTGCTTTACTTTCTCTGCACCACTCTACTCACTACCAAGCTATGGCTCAGAATTATTCACAGATATTATCTGGCAAATAATTTCAAATAATGGATAAATTAGAGAAAACTGCCATCTGCCTGCAGATAATTCCCAAATAGGAACAGAGGTGAAATTCATTGAACAAATTATTCATTAAAAATGATTTATCTAACTCTAGTTTGCACCTGGCTACTTTGGTGACTGGAATAATATTAAAAAAAAAGATCAGATCAGGTAGATGAGACACAGTTTTATATCAGAACTTAACCTCAAACAAAGAGCAAGGTAGGATTTGTTTATTTGGTGTGCATGCCGTGTGTGCGTGCGCGCGCGCATGTGTGTTTATGTTACTGACAAAAGTAATATTGACATTTTTATACTAGAGAGGGGGACATATACTAGGAGACAGCAAATTATGTTTTTTCCCTTTCAACTTGCGCCCATCCGGAGACTTTGATCCTGCAATCACTTATGCACATAAGAAGTTCCACTGAGTTCCATATAACTATCCCTTGTGTAAAGTTATCCAGATATGCCCTAGGTTTGCCTATATGCCAAAACATACAGCATTTTTCATCAGTGCATATCAGAGCACATTACAAAGTAGGTATCTTATCCCCATTTTACAGTGGAGACACTGAGGCACAGAGAAGGGAGCAGGGAGGGGGAAATGATTTAGCCAAGTTCACTCAACTAGCCAGAGTTGAGGATAGAATCTAACCATTGGCCCACACTGCCTCCTTCTCCATTATTATTTTCAGAGTCATAAACCAAAAGGAGCAAGCACAACAATGGATGTTGTGAATTGACAACAGCAACAAACTGTTTTACATGCCTCCCCTTCTTTTGGAGTTTAAGGGATTTCTCCCCGGTTCACAGGTGTGCTGACGGATTGTTTTTGGTTTTGGTATTTTTTTTTCCAGGGAGGGGGAAGGAGAACACCTGGTAGGAAGGTTTTTTCCTCCCCCCATCCAATCTCTTACAACTTCAAGTTGGCAAAGTAATCAATGACCTCTGAATTTCCCAGCACAACGTTTACCTACATTCCAGAGATGCTGCAGAGAAAGCTCGGGGAATAACATCCGTAGGAACGGTTATTTCCATCAAAGCGTTAAGCCTCCTGCCTTACGACAGTCCAGTTCTAATTTCAAGGTCCGCTTAGTTCTGCATCAAATAATTACGGCTATACCCAGAAGCACCTCGTCTCCAGAGTTAAACATATGGCGAAGGACTGAGACCTACTGGTGTCCATTATGGAAGCAACGCGGGTGCCAAGCTGATTAAAAATGCTCAGGCTCCCTTCACAACATGCCTGGCGACTGACAGCTTTGCGATTTGGCCACTCACTCGGTCTGCCAAAAAAGCCTGTGCTGTGCTGGGGCCCACATGGCGCTCTGAGAAAACAGTTCCATTCCTGGTATTAAATTCCCATACTGACCCGAGGACTTTGCCGTGAGCTCAGCAGGAGCACACCAGCCAATTTACAGCTCCATCCTCAAGAGCCCTGAGTGCCAGCCTCTGGCAGAGACGAATGATGGTCAAACCCCTACAGCTCATAAATTATGCAAAGGCAATAAATGCACTCAGCAAACAGCTCCTAACGTTTGCCTAGCCTGGCTCCTAATACACTTTGTAAAATGCCAGGAGTCCTGCATACACAAGGCATCTATTTCACTCATAAAGAGGTTTTGTTGAGAAGGAGCAAGGGAAAGAGACCCACAGTCCTGTAGAGCTGTTTCAATAGCTGAATGTTATGGGCAGCTTTATGAAAGAAAGGGAGGAAAAAAAGGGCGGGAGATGGAAGAGGATTTACATGCTGTGTTGAGTTTACATTTTCATTTAACACGTATGTGTTTCTGGCCCAGAGTGTGCTGCATTGTAATGCTAAATGGGCTTCTCCTTGAGGATAAAAGATACAGGATCCCCCACCTTTCATGAAAAAGAACGGAGCCATTTATTTGCAAAGAAACATTGCACAAGACATTAAGAGGAGGAAGAATAGGTTTGTTGCTATGGCTCAGAACTGGAAGTTGGGGCAACTGTACTCTCTTCTTGGATCTGAACACGATCAGTGCGCTGTTGGGTAAGTCGTTTAGGCCCACATTTTCAAAGGTGGTCAAAGGATTTGCATGTTTCCATTTCTGGTGCCTTTTTCCAGAGATTCTAAAGTACTCGCAGTTCCCATTTACTTCAGCCGGAGCTGCACACGCTCAGAAGTTCTGAAAAGCAAACCTTGAATGTCTATAGTTAATCACCTCCTAAAATTAGTGGCCACTTTTGAAAACTTAGGGCTAAATTTGGCAATGCCTCAATTTTTTTCGTTGGTAAAATGAGGATAAAAATATCTGCCTACTTCACAAGGGTATAGTGAAACTAAAACGCATTAATGTTTGTTAAATGCTTGGGATTTTCAGACAGAAGGCACAAGAGAAATACAGAAAAATAGTGGAAATAGAAGAATTGTATAACCTTGATTTCAGCTCACCATATTATACAGTCATTAGCAGCTTGAGACCTGTTTCAGTTACCTAGGAAGGGATCACTGCATTAATCATCAAGTTCATGCTAACTCACTGTGTTACACAGAGACGACTAATGACCTGCCAATACTTCCTTTGCATAGCCTTATCTTCTGACACCTATAACACAACTGTCAAGAGGTGCTCCAGAAGGAAGTCTTACCTGATGAGACAAATTCTACTCTCAGTCACGTGGGTGAAATCAAAGGGCTTTCACAGGTGCGAGGGAGCGCAAATAAGATTCTCAGCCAAATATTAAAGATACCAAATACCAATTTGGATTTGTGTTGTTGATATAGGAGTGGACAGTTAATGGAGTATAACAACTTGATGTTTCATCTCCACGAACCTCTAATTCAAAAATGGCTTTGTTCTTTCAACCAGTGCTTTTGGAAGTGGTGTTTTGTGTGTGTGTATATATATATATATATATACTGGTTCAAAGTCTGATGTCTATGCAACACAATATTTTAGTTATATATTGTGTTGCATAGGCATATATATATATATAACTAAAATATTGTGTTGCATAGACATCAGACTTTGAACCAGTTTACTATAATCAGTAAACTTCCAACAAAGAACTTCATACACACGTTTACTGTAGATGAACTATGCCCTTGTGCACAGAACCAGCACAAAACTTGTACACCACGCAAGTCCCTATTCTGGAACTTAAGCAAAGCCATTTGCACAGGGGCAAATTACACTTTGTGCACATACTACATGGGCACGAGCGGCGCCAGGGTTTTTGGTGCCCTAGGCGGGGGTCCTTCCGTGCTCCCGGTTGTCGGCAGCAATTCTGCAGCGGGGGGATCCTTCCGCGCTCCCGGTCTTTGGGGCACTTCGGCGGCGAAGGACCCGCCACAGAATTGCCGCCGAAGACCTGGAGCGCAGAAGGACCCCCCCGCTGCCAAATTGCTGCCGAGGGCGGCAAAATGCTGCCCCCCCCAAATCCTGGCGCCCTAGGCAACCACCTAGGCCCTGTACATGGGGATAATTTACAGATTCCAGTCTTATGCATATTGTGCGTCTCAATAACCTGAGCCCAACGCATGTGCTGCATTCAAATAATCTTCAGATTTGGGCCCCAACACATACAGTAATTCAGAGCTATCATGGCCTGCTTTTCAGAGGGGTTGAGCAACCACCGCTCTCATTGGGCCTCGCTGAATGTTGCGGGTGCTCAGCACCTCCAAAAAGCAGGCCAATGAGCCCACTGGCATATATTACAATTGAACGATCCACAGCTCTTTTCCCTGATTCTCATGCGTGCGTTGCTTCCTGTGCATGCACTGAACACAAGGTATGGCTGCTGGCACCTAGGACCAGATTTTCCAAAGAGCTCATGGCCACATTTTTAAGTGCTCAGCACCAACAACTGGGCCAAATAATTAAACAAAAACAAAAAAGCCAAATCAAACCAAACCAAACCCAACCCAACGCTCGGGCACCTAAATATGAACCAGATTTTCAAAAGTGATCAGCCCCTAGCAGCCCCTATGATGACACTTACGGCCAGATTTTCAAATAAACACAACACACAATATCGTGAGTTCTTCTGAATAATTTAGCTCTTTGGGCCCCTCAAAGAAAGCAGCGTTGGAAGTGATTAATGTCTTCACAGGCTCGTGCTGGGTAGGCAGGACCCTGTTACAATGTTCACAGAGGAACTACAGGTCTCCAAACCAGCCCTAAGACAAGTGTCAGAGAGACAGGATACTGTGCTAGATGGACTGTTGGCCCGTCCCAGAATGGCTGTTCTTCTGGTCTTTAGGATGTGCCAATCTCACTCCTTCAACGTTCAACTCCACTCACCTGTGAGCAAACAGAGCTTTATTTCTATCGACATGTTATATTTATTTGTGATGCATAATGTTGTATTTATTTGAAAATGCACGTTCACTCCTGATTTCTATATAATACAGAGCACATTATCAACATTCCTCAAAACTACAGTAGGAATAACATCAGACCAGCATCAGCTTGTTCAAAATGGGCACCTTTATTATGTGGCCTCACAGTCCCCATGTCAAGGGACTAGTATTCAAACCTCATTTTGCAGTACTTCTGCAACTACACACTGAGACCAACAGCATACATGAACAGCTCTACAATACGAATTGCATCTTGGTAACCCATGAACCTGCGTTTATATGCATGCACTGCTGCCACTGCTGCAAATCTGTGTTTCTAGAAGCCTTCTGACGTGAGGAAGCAACATCCAGTTTGCAAGAGTTCTGAACTGACAAAAAAAAAACAAACAAACACGTATTGTTCCCCTTTGTGTTCCAGGCAACCCTTTAAGATACGCTGCTTTCCATCTGTCCTCGTTGCTGCATAAATAGAATTACAGATCCAGTTAATTCATCTGCTCCAACAAGTGAGAGTATGTACCTGAAAAATAGAAAAGTTCTCTGTCTCAATGTTGGGGTTTAATTCTTGTTGTTGCGTTTGAAGAGGAAAGGCTAGAAAGCTGAGGCTAGGTCTATACTACCCGCCTGAATCGGTGGGTAGAAATCGACCTCTCGGGGATCGATTTATCGCGTCCCAACGGGACGCGACAATCGATCCCCGAATCGGCGCTCTAACTCCACCAGCGGAGGTGGTAGTAAGCGCCGCCGACAAAAAGCCCCAGAAGTCGATTTTGCCGCCGTCCTCACAACGGGGTAAGTCGGCTGCAATACGTCGAATTCAGCTACGCTATTCACGTAGCTGAATTTGCGTATCTTAAATCGACTCCCCCCGGTAGTGTAGATGTACCCTGAGAGTTGGTTCAAAGAAGGTAGCACGGCCCTAGCTGTGGAGAGTCAAGGTTAAAACCTCCCCCAGTTCCTGCACAGTGAAATCTGTCCCAATTCCACTTTTCAGAAATCAGTCATCCTACCATGTTATGACTATGATTTGGGCCCATTTTAATAGCTTGAGAGAGCTTGTGCAAATCAAGCTGAGTAAAGGTCTGAGCCGTCTCACCAGCTCATTCAGGCTGAAGCCCCACTATGGAATTCTATGTACCTCACTGATTGAATACACTCTTGTGCAGAAAGTGGCAGTCACTGAATATATCATGTACCATGACACCGATGAGGGCATTGCTCTACGTTTCCCGCCATGGACTTTGCTGGAACAGCTATTTTGTATCTTGAATCCATTTATCATTGCCACCAAACAAATTAGCACCATTGAGGTATCTGCGCTGAGCAAAGTGATGCTACTCAACTGTCTGCCGAAAAGAAATCTGAAGAAAATGAGGGAAAACCCAGGCCTCAGCCATGCTCACACCAGAGGTGAAAGTGGGCCGGTATGGCATGCCGGTAAGAAGTGGCCGCTGGTATGGTCCTGTACACAGCTGCAGCAGCTTTAACATTGCTGCCCCTTTTGACCCCCGTCCCCAGGGCCGCTGAGGGGGAGGAGGGGGAAGAGGGGCAGCTGCCCTGGGGCCTGGCGATTTAAAAGGGCCCAGGACTCCCAGCTGCCACCCCCACTACCACAGCAGCGGCCGAATCCCCGGGCGGCGTAGACTGGGTAGTGCGGAAGGGCTGGCTGGGGGAGGCTGACACCCAGTCCCGCTCCTTCCGTCTGAGGTCCTGCCACTTCCAGGGGCCCGGAGCCGGGCCCCTGTATCAGTAAGACTTTTATATTACTTTCACCACTAGCTCACACTGACATTAGCAATATTCTTGTCCATCTATCCACCAGTGACAAACTGTGAGCCTCAGGAAAGGGCAGAGGGATTATATTTTAGCTATACACTTAGACCTCTGCTTCCAAGAAAAACATCTTTGAGATGAAAGGAGACACAGACAGAATACATAGGCAATTTTCTAATTGATGCAACAGAGACAACGAGACTCATGAAGAAGCCAAGGGTGAGCTTTGACTTTCTTTCCTGTCTCTGGCTTTACCTGCAAGGAGCATTCAGCATGGTACTCCTGGCCGTAGAATCTTAGATGTAGTTAACTGCAAATTAGTTCATGTCACATTCTCCAAAGCAATTAACATCAATTCCTTGTAAAGTCTGCCTTTAAGGTACAGGTGGGCTGAGGAGGTTTAGGGTTTGTTTTTGCAAAATTAACATCATGGGTTATTCAGCTGTAGGTTCTGTTTTATTCAAACCACCAAAGTTTGAACAAGGAATTCCAATGTTGGCCTCTTATCTGGGTTCTATTTTATCAAAACCATCTCTGTGCTGATGAAAGGTACCATTTTTGGAATTCAAAATTATTTTGGCCCCTTCGGAAAAAATGGTTGAAAACCTAGAACCATAAGCTTCAATCATAAACTGTTTGAAGTCCTCTCACCCACCACTAGTTGAAAAATGACACAATTAATTGCTCTTTCTAGCTTCTCAAGAGTTGTGCACAACAAATAAGTCTGATCAGCAGTCTAAATAAAACAATGACAGTTTGAAGATCAAAGCCAAAACATCCAAATAAAGTTTATTACTGTCCACAAAAAAGAAAACATAAATAAACTAGGTCAATCTTTGCGCATATGTGTGTATGTGTACATGCGTGTCATCATCATCACCACTCCCATAGCCGCATTGGTCATTGGGGCACCATCACTGATGAGCAATCAACCAATTGTCTCCATCCCTGAGTGCTTGAGTCTCTGCGAAGTCCATTCCTGTCCACTCTTATGTTGTCAGTCCATTTCTTCTTCTGTCTACCTCTTCTTCTCTTCCCCTGTACTGTCCCTTGGAGGATGATCTTGGATAGGCCAGATGATCTTGTTATATGGCCATACCACTTCAGCTTGTGGTTCTTCATGGTCGTCAGAAGGTCTTAATATGACCCAAGGCATTGGGTGATGATGTTGCGAACCTCTTCATTAGTGACGTGGTCGAAGTAGGAGATGCCCAAGATTTTACTGAAGTATCTCATCTCTACCATCTGTATTTTCCATTCAAGTTCTGCCGTCCACGTCCATGTCTTGCATGCATACAGAAAAATGGAGGAGATGACCATTGCATGCAGCAGTTTGAATTTGGATTCCAGGGAGGTGATCTTATTCCTCCAAATTGGCTTTAACTTTGCCACTGCTGCTGCTGTTTGTGCAGTTCTTGCCAGAATTTCTGCCTTTGATCCTTCATCAGTGATGATTGTCCCCAAATACTTGAACTGTTTCACTATGTCCAGTTCTTGTCCACTGACAGTGCTATGTGAGCGGATCCTGTCACGTTTGTGTGTCATCAGCTTGGTTTTCTCTGCACATGTTGTATTTTGCGGAGGTTTCATCCAATCATTTCACAAGGTTGGTAAGTTCATCTTCGCTGCCTGCCAGGCCGTCAATGTCATCAGTGAACTGAAGATTTCAGATTTTTTGTCCCCCAATGCTGACTGAGGTAGATGTTACAATGGAGATCCACTTAAGCCCTGTTTTGATTCCAGGATCACTTTGCTCTACTTTGAAGGCTAAAGCAGAATTTAAGTGGTGGACAGGCTTTCTTATGGCCATCCGCACAGGGGTGAATTTCACCCAGAGAGAACAGGAATGATCTATAGCTAGATGGTTCCTTTAGGCACAGCACTGAGTAAGGGGTGATGTATAAAAGGCACACCACCCCCGATACACTCTCTGAGGCACCATATTTTCTTTGCTATCCTTTTGTTTCAGAGGGATCGGGAGAAAGAGGGAGTTACTGCAGAAAGAGTGCCGCTTACTTTTCCCCTTAACTGTCTCCCACCAAGGCTACCCTTTGTTGTATTTCTCCCAATGATGCTTAGGGCCTGATCCAACTCCCTCTGAAGTAAACGGAAAGACTCCCATTGACTTCAGTGAAAGATTAATTGGCCCTTAGAGAAGTCATACCCAACAAGTAAAGATGGCACAAAGAATTCAGGGTGGCATTTCCCAAGGAGCCTGCATGAGTCAGGCCCCCAAATCCCACTGGTCACCCAACAGGAGCTGGCACCTAGCTCCCACAATCCATTTTGAAAATTCCAACCTCATAAGCCATTCTGATGCAATAACTTCCTTGTCCCGGTTCACCAAGTCACCATCATGTCCCTAAATAAAAATTACTCCATATTATTCCATTCTCTGGTGCTCCCACTACATCTTTGCTTCTTTATGACTGTCTTTTAGACGGAAAGCACTTTGGAGCAGGGACTGTCTTTATTTTGCATCCCTCTATAGCGATGAGCACTCTTTCAGTGCTTAACGAACCAGTAACAACAATAAGATGCATCAATACTCTAAGAATAGGTTAACCACAAAGAATTGAACTAATCACTGTCAATTGCAGTCAGTGCCTAATAGTGATCTAGCCAGAAGGGTCCCTTTTTCATCCATCCCAAGCTTAGACCAATGGTTCTGTCTAGCATTTGATTCTTCCATATGCTGTACAGGCTAATGAAAGCAAGCTGTGCTGATGGACAAAAAGCAAAGCACGTTATGGGTTAAAATAATACAAGAGTCTATTTTTTCCACTGTGTTGTGATCCATAAAAATCACCCTGAGCCCTTCCTCTTTCTTCTCTGCCTGTGAAGCCAATTGCTTTGATTGCAGTGATATGAGCTTGCTGAAATGACTTGCCCTTGCTTGTGAAGCAAATGGAACATGCTAATAGAACTTATCGCATTACCCGATGCAAAAGTGCCATAGCTCATTACTTTAAGATAAAAGGATATCATTGCAGACGGGAAGCAGAATTGACTTTCTGAGGCCCGACTTGATGATGATTTAATCAACTGCTCTCTTTCACTTCTCATCTCTGTGCCTGTCGGTTTCACAGGTGCTGTTAAATGAGACACTCAGAAAGTGAGCGCAGGGAAAGAAATTGCTGTCATTACTTTTCAAGAAAGGAGGTATGCAAATTTTCGACAGAAAGATTGCGTTCATAATGGGCCTGGTAAAATACAAGGATCATGCTTGACAGGTGAGGGCAAGTCATTTGTACATCCTTAAAGTGAAGCAACCATCCTCATTTAAAAACTGTGCTCGGTAAAAGAAACTACAAATGAAAGCCATGTGGCAGCTGGGAAGCAGCAACCAAACCCTTGAAGGCATCTCTATTGCAGGTCTGGCTTCAGTACCAGCCTGTGGCCTTCTCAGATACACTCTTTCCTAATTGTCAGCTGGCCAAATTTTGACCTCAGAGACTCACATGGAACTCCCTCTGAATAATAGCTAACTGTTAGCCCTGCACACTTAGCCTGGGACCTGAGAATCAAGATGGGTTCTTTCTTTCTTCATCATCATCACTAGTAGTATTTGCAAGAGAAAGAAACAAATAAACCAAAACCCCAAGTCAAGAAAGAGCTAAGGCTGAGACTACATATTAGTAACCTGATGGTCAAAAAGCATTGTTGTAATGGTGAAATTACCCTAAAAACCAAACATTACAATCCCAGGAGACTTAGAATTAAGGTTTCACTTAAAAGAAATCCAAATACATTAAGATATGGAAATACAGTTAAGAAACTCTAATAACCCTAACTCTGCCCTGTAGTGATAGAATTTAGTAACTGTCTGACTCATTAGTGTTTGTGATCTCAGATAAGATTGAATTGATTTTTAATGGACAGTTGACCCTCATAATAGCTAGAGCACAATGGCCAGTTTAGAGAGTGGTGTTTTGTACTTCCGGAATAGAACAAAGCAGCCAACGTGTACTAGTGATTGGTCCTTAATTGATTGTCATCTTATTGATTAAGAGTGTTCTATTCTATTCTCTATAAGTTCTTTTACGACCAGGGCTGGCGCAACCCATTAGGTGATAACATTTGGGGGGTGGCGACTGCGGCGGCCGGATCTTCGGCTGCCCCGGTCATCGGCGGTATTTTGGGGGTGGGACCTTCCGCCGCCTCTGTCAGGAGCGGTATTTCAGGGGCGGGCCCTTCTGCCGCCTAGGGCGGCAAAAAAGCTGGTGGCGCTCCTGTGTACGATGCTCATCACCATAACATCTGGAAGTTTTCCAGTAGTGCATTAAGGAAGGTGACTAAATCGGTCACGTGTTTGTTCTCTCATCCTCTCAACAGGGAGAGAAACATGTGCAGGGAGAGTCTTGTTTTGGAAAAAAAATTAATATACATACACCAGTGTTGCTCTGTGTTTAAGTTAGAGAAGGCAAACAAATGTGCCTTGCACTTAGAGCAGAAGGTGGTGAGGTTTGTGATGGTCCTTAGTTCCTCGGGGAGTTCACGACAGTCTGGGGCAATCCCCAAGAAAGCATCTCCTGAACAGATGAGCTTTACCCTTATTGTACGGAGTTCCACTGTGCCAGAGGACTGAAGGTGTAGACAAGTTTTTTAATTGAACTAAACTCAAAATAATTTATGTATTTACTACCACTATTCTTAGAAAATTCATTCTGTACTCTAAGAATGAATGCTCTAAGTTTGGAGAGGATGTGTTGTATTTTTCATGCATAACAAAGAGGTTGAATCCCTGTAGAAAACAGAACTCAACCTTAATTATGGAGTTGCGAACAACACCTCCGTAAAGAAAGGTTCTGGACACCTTCTGCCACCCGGGTCACCTGCACAATCCCAATTTCCTCGCTTTTTTTTTTTTTTTAAGGTGAGATTTGGGGCAAAATTTGGCCCCACTGTTGGAATTCAGGCTGAAACTTCCAAAAGGCATCAGGCACCCAATTCTCGTTACAATTCAATAGGATTTGGGAAAATCCCACCTTTAAAAAATAATTCTGTTAATGATGCATAGGCCCTAGCTCACTTTTTCTCTCTTAACTGCACTGGTCACAGGAATAAGGGGCATTAAAAGTAATAATTTTATCCTTAAAGTCAGCAGCTAGGACTAGACGCACAAAGAGAGCAGCTCTTGTGGATAAGATGCCATTTTTACACATAGTCCCTATTCAGAGAACTACATTACACATTTTTGATTGTATTCATTAGGATATTCTAAGTATAGGAAATAATATGATACAGTGGTATATTTTTTAAATAGTGCCTACTCTATTTTTTCCATAAATAGAGACTAGCTGTTAGATTAGCTAGTCAGAGGCATGGTCGCTGTCTGTGTAAGGTTCTCACATACTCCAATAATGGTTTATAGATCTGGGATGGCTGTTGAGCTGTTCCAATACTTTCAAGCGGTGAAAATAAGAAAAAACTCATTACAAAACATCAAACTATTATTGGTTTCAATGAGGTTCTTAACCATGTAAGGGTTTATCCAGGGGAATTCTAGCCAATCACAATTAACCATTTGTCTGGAGACTCCACCATGAAAGGATTATGGATACAATGGTTGCCATTTTGCCTTTGATAATGACATAAGATAGTCACACAGTAAACACTGTGATGCCTAGATTTGACAGGGAATAACTAGGGAATATTGAGGCTATGGTGACTTGTTAAAAAGACAACTAAAAAGATTGCAGCCACTCTAGGTCAATGCTCTACTTGGGAACTTCTTGCCTGACTCTCTGATAGAATTTGTTGAAGCTAATCATTCAGCTAATTTTAAGTATTTATTTTCTAAAATGCTAAAGTGCATTCTGAGTAACGGAGCTGGTCATGTGCTATTAGTTGAATTATGTAGTCAGTGAAAAATGCCTTTACTTACCTAATACATGACTTGATATTTCCCCCACATAATTTTATTAACTACCTACAAAGCTAGCCATATGCTATTGGTCCAGTAATACATTGGAGTCATCGAAAGACTGCAATAGGGGTTGAGAGGCAGTGTGGCCTTTTAGGGAAGGCACTGGAGTAGTAGTCAAGCAACCTGACTCTGCCACAGACCTATGGCATGACTTCAGGCAAGTCATTCCACCTCTCTGTGCCACTGCTTCCCCCCTCCACTTTTCAACTTCTGATTCTCTCTCTTCGGGAGAGGGGTTGTCTCGCTATTTGTTTGTACTGTGACTGGCACAATGGAGCCTTGACCTCAGTTTTTTGGTGCTATGCAATACTTTCACATAATAATACAAAAGAAAAAGAAAAGGAAGGACGCCATAGATTTGAATCAGGTCCTTGATGAACAATGCATTATTCAATCAATAATTTTATCTCATCCTCGACCAGCTCAATGGAAGCATCTAAAGCAAAATATATTTCAGTCTAAAATTACTTCTATTATAGACTCCAGGAAACAACAACAAATAAAAAATAAACAAAGTAAAAGCTTAATGAGAGACCACAGTGGGTGTCTGCCATAACAGGCTGTAGCAACTCTGAGAACAAAATGGGTGCTGAGCTTCACATCCAGGGAGAGTTATTTGACTTCTAAGACCTAATGATTTCAAGGAAAAAATAACATAAAAAATCCACGAAACCAAAACAAAGTTAGATTTTCTAATCCCAGAACTTTAAAATGGGTGAAGCCATTTAAACAGAACTGTGTACTAAATAAAGACTAGTAATAATAATAATAAATAATAATAATAATAATAATAAATAATCATCATCAACCCCAAAACAACCCATATCAATTGATCCTTAGGGCTGAGACCTTAACAGCTGAGCTATAAACCTCTGAATAATGGGAACTTAATAGATACCAAAAAACTCTTAACTAAGTTATAGATGGAAGCTATAAATATAACCTGAGACAAAATGATTTATTTGTGTTATAGGCAAACTGCCATAAATGTTCCTGATTATCATAATATTAGAAAATAACTCAGCCTGTTTGCTCTGCACTGTAAACTGGCTTCTTGGTTGTTGATTCTCTCTCTTTTCTTCTCTCTATTTTATAATTAATTACTGGCATAGTTGTGATATATTATTATTATTTATAGTTGTCTATCTTTTTTTTGTATGATTTATAAATTAAATTGCCTGTGCTATACCTGGGGGAGGGGGATGATTATTGTAAATCTACAGCAAGCAAACACAAATTGCAAAGACAAAGGCAGACTCTGGCCTGCCTGTCTCAAATGTACTGTTTTGACATACTGTATGCAGTAATTTGGAATCTGTAATCTCTTATTAGAAAACAAATGCATTATTTTTGTTCCCAGTGCTGCTATTACAATAATTGAATTTAAAACAGGGATTGAGTTTCTCTATTTGGAGCTAAGAATAATTGTATATCCCTGATTAAAATCACGGGAGTAGAAAAGAGATTTATAAATCTGGAGTCAGGAACCTTGAGCTATTCTTGAAGTGGAGGAGAAAAGGAAAGTAAATTAATATTCAGGGAAAGACACCACCAATTGCAGCACCCACTGTTCAGGGCTCATTTGCTGTCTCCTGTTTCACTTGCTAATCACATGGTAAAATTGATGCAGTTAGAAGGCCACAGAACTGTGCTGGCTGCAGGGCCAGCTCCAGGCACCAGCCCACCAAGCATGTGCTTGGGGTGGTGCCTGGAGGGGGCGGTGCGGCGGGGCACTTCAGCCCGAGAGCAGGTCCGTGACTGGGCTCGCCACCCTCCCCGCAGCGCTCCGGCCGGTCGGGGAGAGCGGGGCCCCGGCCAGGCTCTCCGCCCTCCTCCCGGCACTCTGGCCGCCGGGGGCTCTCCACCCTCCTCCCGGAGCTCTGGCTGCCGGGGCTCTCCGCCCTGCTCCCAGTGCTCTGGCCGCCGGGGAGAGCGGAGAGCCCTGGCCAGGTTCTCCGCCCTGCTCCCGGTGCTCCGGCCGGTCAGGGATTGCAGGCCCGCTGCCAGGCTCTGCGCCCTCCCCTGCCGCACTGGGGGGAGAGGGGACGAGGGAAGGGCGGCGCAATTGTGTTTAACACCCCCTAGGTACACCAACTTTGTCATTCTGCTGACCTATTTGTAGGACAGGGGTCTTGTCATAGACCCACCTTCTCTCCTCTACTAAAACCTTCCTTTTACTTGGCTCTCAAAATATTTACTTCTGCAGATCACTGCAGATCACTGATCATTTACTTTTGCAGATTCCACCTCTGGTTGAGGTATTGTAGTCCATGGCTACGTCTATATAAGGAAAGCTGGAACTCAACAGGTGCAGCTCCAGTGGTAACAGAAAGGGTGAAGCTGTAGGCAAGAACCGGACAAGAACCTCTGGTTCAGGGACTACTATCTTTTAGTACATATACACTATGAGAAACAGGACTTTCAATTCACTAGCAGAGCAGCTCCAGAAGTTGTAGTAAGAGAAGTGGGTTTTTTTTACTGCTGTGTCATGTAGCCTTACCACCACAGCAAGGCGGTAAAATACCTGAACCTTGTATTATATAATTATTACAGCCTACACTGTTAGCATTGGTGGAAAATTACAACTCCTTATTTTCCTGGCACAGACCAGGTTTAGCGCTGTTTTAATAGCAGGCTTTTAACACAGTGCTCAGAGAAAATTATCCCTGTCCACACAAGTCTGGGAAAAGGTGAGAGCCTCGCTAGCAACCACTGTGCTTAAATACGGCTATAGCTGGTACAGTATTGACTGCGGTGTAGATAGGGCCGACTGGATGTTCTATTTTCAATTGTGGCAGTGCAGGTGCTTCACACTGTTAAAAACAATCTCTTCCACAGGGAAACCCCACAGAATGGCCAGGAGACATCTTGAGTATAAATAAAGGACTTTCTATTAAATCATATTGTCCAGGGAAAGGGGGCATAGTTTTCTCATTCACACACTGAGCCAGCACGGGGAGCATCCCTGCAAACAGGCAGGTGTTCCAAGTTCAGTGGGGAATATAAGCATACCTGGGGATATCTACAGAGGGCTGAGGTATTCATGCAGAAGTCCCTTGTCTCTGGCTCTGCTCTCTGTGCTCACCCCTCTGTACTGGAGAACAAATCCCTAAGGAGCTATGCATGCACTGGTTCTCTGTCTGCAGGTATTCTGAAAATCACTTTGCATCAAGGGAGAACGTGCATAAGAGAATATTAATGAATAAGCCAAAGGCTTGAGGAAGATTATGCTGTGAAGTGAACACTCACTGCTTTCTCCAGGCATGTCCTCTACAACTACACAGCCCCGGAGTTTCGGAAGGGGCTTCCCCGTAGTTGGAATGATGCCATATAGGTTCCATCCTTTGACTCTGACCAACAGTGACTCGTTTCTGTGCAATGGCTGAGAGGTTATGATATGAACAAAGGAGCTAGGGTCAAAACCTAGATGTTCTGATATGATGACTGGCTATTAGGATCAGAATTTACAAGAGGGCTCAGCATCCACAATGAAGACTAGATTTTTTAAGAGCTTTAGTCTCAGGCACCAAAATAAATAGCTAGGATTTTCAAAAGATCTTAGCATGCTGGGTGTTGGCCATAAATGTCGTAACAGGTGTTGGGCATTTTTGAAAATCTGATCCCAATTGTAGATACTAAGTTTTGACCTCTTGAAAATCTAGCCCTAGAAAGCCTCCCAGATTTCAGGCAAATTTCATTCACAAAAGATTAAGTCCCTTCTATTGGAATATGCCCTTAAAATCTTTTTTCCCACTCAACTGTTACGTTTCTTATCAGATTTTCTAACCAGTTTTGAAAAGTGGTGCAGGGGAATGTGTGAAAAGTGGTGGCGTATTTAGCTTAATAAAGAGAAGTGCTGAGGTGACTTGATCAAATCTGTAAGGACCTCCAGGGGGAACAGAAATCCAATAAAAAAGAGCTCTTCAATCCAGCAGACAAAGGCTGGAAGTTGAAGATCCAATGGCTGGAAGCTGAAGCTAGACAAATTCAAACTAGAAATAAGATGCAAATTTTTACCAGTGAGGGTAATTAGCCACTGGAACAGCTTAGCAAGGGCTGTGGTGGAGCCTCCATCACTGGAAATCTTTAAATCAAGATTAGATGTTTTTTTCCTACAAGATATGCTCTAGTTCAACCCCAACTATTGGACTGGAAGCAGGAATTAATTCATGGAAGTCCTCTAGCCTATGTTATGTAGGGTTCTAACTGGGTGATCCCTTCTGGCCTTAAAAATCTATGAATCCTTAAGTCTCTCTCTACAGGATCTCTCCATTTTCTACTCTAAGTCTAGTTTGTGTATTTATTGACCAGCAAATCAGAGGTGTACAAATTCCCTTCATATTTCCCCTTGAAAATTCCCCAACACCACCACACAGTTCTGATGCCACTGGAACGTACAAGACCATCGATAGTAGCCCTGTATTGGAAAGGTTTCTCATTATTTTGGCATGTGGTTAAGAGGAATCTTTTTATTTTAGAATGGTTTCTTGTTTTGCTGTTGTTCCACGTGTAGCTTGGTGCAGTCTCACAAGATTTATTTTCATCACCTTGCATGAACAGCACTTCTTTAAACGGCATTTGAGCTTCTCTGTTCAACTCGACTACATTTTGGAGTAATCAATAAAAAGGTCTATGACAAGAGGTTCATTTTAATTTACAAATCCAGGAGGCGAGAGAGAATGATATGAAGCCATCAATATGGATGTGTGGAACTGCTGAAAAAATATTCTGAGAAGAATCTGAACAACCGATTTTAATCTTAGATGAAAATACAACTGAGCTGTTCTGCATGGCAGCAATCATAAAAAGACGCAGGCTAGATCTACGGGAAATTCAAGATGAAATCCAGACTGCTCGCCAATGAAATCCTTTCAAGAAAGTAAAAGAGAGAGACAGCAGTTCCTCAAAGAGTTATAGACGGTAGCTGCACTGGAACGTTCCCATCTCCCTGCAAGGGAGAGATTTTGACAGCAAGCTTCTGAACTGAGGAATACTCTCATAATCACAACAGATTCGCCATCCCTTCCATTCTCAGAGAAACAGTTTAAAAATGTGTATACTTAATAAAAACACACTATCCTAGCCTCATCCCCAACTCCTTTTATTTATTTATTGCCCACCTTTAGAGCACCTTCCATCAGGAAAGTCTCAGCACACTTGGCAAAGATTAAGTATTTAGCCTCTCAATCCTTCCTTTTGAAGTAGGTGATTTTACCCCTGGTTTACCAAATGGGGAAACTGAGGCAGAAAAAGACAGTGTCTTGCCCAAGGTCTCATAGGAAGTCTGAGGAAGAGCCCAGACTAGCACTCTTGCCTTAACCATACAGCTATCCTTCCTCCAACTTTGAGATTTCCTTTGAAAGAGGCAGGCAGTGAAAGATGGCAAACAAAATGTAATCTGTAGGCATATAACAAAAGCAGCACAGGCACTTGAAGGTAGATTTTCGTTTTTCCTATTTTACTTGGCCACTGCAATAAAGCAACAGAAACCATCTACCAGTTTCCCCTCTACAAAAGTGGGTCCCCTGCTCCAGCAACATTAAGATAAAATCACCCGGTAGGAATACATGCTCGTGTCTGTGTGACCAGTATGCAATTCACAGCTAACAGGATTTGAGCCGTACAGGATTCTACATGTTTACCAATGCCAAAAACAATGACCCTTTTAAAATAAAACAAATGAACGTGAAGTGAGGGGAAACCATCTCGCTCTTACAGAAGAGTTGCTGCTGCTCTCTTTGTCTCGCCACAGAGGCTGGCTTTGATAACTCATTTGTGACTGCGTACAGGAGGCATCTCTCTTCCTTCTCATAAACTGGCTACTATGAGACATATAAATGGTTTCCCGAGATGTGGGTTTGTGTTTTTGAGGGGTTTGGAGGGGGTGGGGGGGTAATTCAAATTTTTAACCAAATTCTATGTTATTTTTGACACTTCAAAGCAAATTTCTTGGAAAAATAAGCAATGTATCCAAATGACTGAATGTAAACATCTCTCCTTAAGCCGGTGGGAAAATGCACGTAGTATACTCTGTATGTCTTCCTTGCTGAAGTCTCGTCTCCTCCTAAGACCTCAAACGGTTAAGCCTGCAAATTACCTTGCTGTGCTTCTGGGACAGCATGAAGGATGGCTGCCATTGCCACGGTCAGATATGACAGCGCCAATTTGATGTGCTGCCATCAAGGGCCTTCTAAGAGCTGAGCGCCCTGATGGTTTTGTGATGCGAACAGTCGCATTGCAAAATGGTTTTCCTCTCCTGCTGCCTCTGCTTCCATCTGCTGCTGGGCCGAGGCACAGCCGGCCGCCTGCCTGTCACAGCATGCATTAAAATTAGCTAGGGAGGAGGCACTCAGTTGTGCTAATTACATTTTAATCATTGGAAATGTGTTGGCAAATCAAGCCTTGATTGCCATCTCGGAGTCTGTCTCCTCCAGCAGAGTGAAGGGGCTGTCTGCATTAGCTGAGGCCTGCTGGGCCTAGTTCTTTCACAGAAGATAGAATATGGTGCCTGCTGGCCCACCACTGAGACTGCTTTGGCACATTATTAAAAAGCCACAAGGCTTGTTTCAAATCATCACTGTGTGAGATCTGCTCATTCTCACTTCCCAGGGTATTCTAGCCACTTGGTACTTTTAACTATATCTTTAGTTTACCTTGTGGGCTAAAAAACAATTTTGCATGCGTGGGCGGAGGAAGCCGTAGCTTTACTGCCGTGTTTGAGGGCTGGGAACAGAGCCGGTTGTCAGAACGCCTTTCCTGTCAACTTTAACGCTGTACACAACAGCATCCTAAAATAACTGTAACTCGAGCAGCCCCCATCTTACGATACGAAGATTCAGTACAACTCTTGCACTGGTCAGGCCGATTACAGAGTGGGTGGTGGTGGGAAACCACCTTTTCATTATTGATTTGATTCTTTAACAAGTTAAATGAAACTGAACCATTGCTTATTGTCAGGCCAGGCCACCTAATAAACCAAACTCGAAGAGGCCCAGATGAATCAATGAAGTTCCTCTTTAACCACTCACACACTGTTCCTCAAAACAGCATGCTGGATTGGAGCCAGAGTGAAGAATTTTCCAAACCTTCTCCCCAGCCACATTTAAAACAAGTTTTAGTCAAGATAGGGCAGTTCCCAGAGCAAGCAACTCAAACCAAAAACAAAAAGGGCCAAATATACTCAAACCACAGACCATTTAAAATAAACCCATCTTTCTAGAATCCTGAAATCTTATGTCTAAAACTTTTTATTGTAGCATATTCAGACAACTCCAAAAGTGGGACGTGATCTTACAACCACACACAGGACTACTTGTGTGAGTAAAGTTACTTATGTACATAAGTATTTGCAGAACTGGGTTCCTCTTACATATCGATTTTCAAAATTGCTCAGGGCCAGATTTTCAAGGGCACATCACACTTCTATAGAGACCAGATTTTCAAAAATGCTCAGCGCCCAGTGGCTTTCACTGTGACGCGTATGGCCAAAACTCCTAACGAGCTCGAACACCCAACAGGCTGGGCACTTTTTGGAAATCTAGACACTTCGTTTGGTGCTGGCTCTTATAAAAATCTGCCCCTTAGTGTCACGTTATGGTTTAGGGGGTCACAATAGAGACCAAATTCTTGAGCCTCTATCAGTGGGTGATTAAAAGCAGGTTCAAAATTTTTTCAATACAGTACAGACACTTGGGCTTACCACTCATGTGGTCGATTTCATATTAGGTGATCATATAGTCATTTCCATCTGTAGAAAGTAAGTATAAAATGCTACCACCTGGGTGAGTGAAGTTTTCTGATTTGGTAGTGCTTTATATTCACTTTGCACTGTTGGAAATGGTTATACAGTGTACATAACAGTGGAGATTCAAATCCCCATTTCCACATGTCAGCTTCTGACCCCTCACAAAATCTCCTTGATACTTCCCTTGCTCTTAATAGGTGAAGTAGCCTTTTATTGGCTGATTTACTGTATCTCACTCTCTGCCTCACTGAAAGAAGAATAAAGATCTAAAGGGCCCAGACAACCAGTGTGTTTGTTCAGAATGAAAACTATTGTAATGGCTACCAACTGGATGCTTGTTTTGGTGTTAGGATCGCAGAGCCTTACACACATTAATATTACACTACCATAGGAGTAACGTTTTTTGTGATTACCATATAATGGACCTACTTAGAAAAACAAACTGTTGTATTGTAATACTAGTGTTAATATTAAAGCTTTGTAAATAGCATGGAGAGATGCTACGGTGATTGGTGCTCTACCAAATATCTACATTTCCCTGATTCCAAAAAACCTTTATTAGAGTAAATTTGTTCTTGGAAAAATCTTGGGATCCAGGTGATGGGACCAGGAAGAGTTATAAATACAAATTAGGTTAATTTGTTTTAAAATAACAAAACAAATGGGGTGGTTGTTTGGCTAGTTGAAATATGCTTACTAATTTAAGAGGCTATTTTTGTGACTGCATAACTCAAAACTGGCTTTAATGTTTAAAAGATCTGATACTTTTTGGCATTTTTACACATTCAAAATGGGCAAGAATCCAATAAGACAAAATTGGCTGTTGTGGACACATAAGAACTAGTTTTTATCCACGTTTCTGTTATGTATTTTCAAAGATAGCACAATTTAACGGTAAGATTATTGGCATTTAAATCACGGACCCCAATATTATTATTAGGTCAGCTTTTAGAAGGCTCTAGATCACTTACTATGTTACTTACACAACCTGTGCTTCAAAAGTCTGTATAAGTGTGGTGCATGTGAGAGACTGTGTTGACTCCTTTCAAGCCAATATGATCCAGTCATCAAGTTAGTTCTTTAACATCTTCAGCACTTACGTGAGGAAAGATTTGATCACCTTATGGACATATTTGTGAACCTCTTGGGAGATCAAGGAAGTTCCTGCATGCTTCTTTTGGGTGGCAGAACTGTTTTCTATCACTCACATGAGGGGAAATTGGCCACAAAAAAATTGCAAGGCAACATTTTCGATCTGCCAAGATACACCGAGGATGCCTTTGCATTTATGAAGTGAGATAAAACGCTTTAATACCAACAAGATCAGTGCAGGGAGGAATGTCCCAATGAACTAGTGATATTTCTCATATCAGTAAGGTTTCTCATGTTTAGGATAAGGCCCTCAGGGAGCAACCCTGGAGACAAACACTTATGTGGACCAGACTATAAACACAGCAAAAAGGCAATATAGAAAATAATACAAGATCTGAGTGCAAATGGACAGACCAGAAACCAACCATATAGAAAAAATTGATATTTTAGCTCCAGCCCACTTTTTGTAAAGTATTTTTCCTTTAATTTTAGGATCTCAAAGCATACAACCTGTGACCTCCTAATTGGGCCAGCTTCACTGCCTGTGCAGAGAGAATGGGACCAAAGCCCTGCTACTTCCCATTCCCTTTGGAGGGTGAAATAACTCTGTTGGTTGCGGAAGTCTTTGTGCTTCCTGAGTGGAATGGCTGTGACAGTGCCACTGCAGAGGAGTATATGGGTGTTGGTTCCTTACGCCGCCTTACAAGATCAGGCACCTTCTACGTATAAATCTTACTGGGCATCAGACACTAATGTTTACCTCGCCTCCAATTTGGCCATTTTGCAAGAACGTTGATTGTTCGATGGAAGATGCCAAGGAAGTTCAGCACGGTGTTAATAATTTCTTCTTATTTTTGGTCCAAATCCTACATTTCTCACTCAGGCAAAGCTCCCAGCAAATTCTATCAGCTCCATTCCCAAAGCCCTCACTCGTTTTTTATCGAGCCTTTACTCAGGCAAAACACAGATGGCCCTTCATTAGGATTTCTAACCAACAGAAGCAAATCCTGAAGGGACGAGCGTAAGTGCCCTCTAGTCTTTAGGGCCCTATTCAGTTGGAAAATTAGGCAGCCTCCTGAGGCACATGAGCTCCAAAAGGCCACAAAAGCTGGCAGATCTGTTCAGGAGAAAAAGGTCAGCCTAGAGCAGATCTAGGAGGAAATAATGAAAGAAACACTTGCCTGATCTGTAGGCAAACACAGCAGAGAGCTCATATAGGAGACACTGGGCCCCGCATATTCTCCATTCCTTTTCCCGACCCTATTTTGGCCTTTTATGGCGTCAAGAGTTACTAGAGCCCTAGACACTGAACTTGCTGTTAGCTCCGGAGGAGGGAGGTAGGCTCCATGGCTACAGATCTTGATTTAAAAAAAAATCAAACCAGAAGTTCAGGGGAGTGGAGGAAGAACTTCTCCTACCCAAACTAGTAAGTGTCCATTGCTGTGGTTAGAGCCTGCCTAGTTCACGAGAGTTTCTCTCATTCCTCTCTTTTGGATGGAGGTTGGGGGAAGCTAGAGCGGGCTTCTTGCTCGTGCTGGCCCAACAGTGATTGTGGGATCAAGGAGGATTCCCTTGGTTACAGAGGTTCACTTCTCTTCCTCTCCAAATAGCACTGCAGAAGAGGTTAATTTCTGGGCCTCTCCTTGGTGGAGCTCCTCTCTGATATGATACAAGAGCAGAGTATACAAGACAAACATATTCAGTCTCTTTCCCATATATCTCATTGTTTTTCTTGACATGCTTCTTGCATCACTATATTTGTAGGAGGATCTTCTCTTACTTTCATCTCTGAAGCAAGGTGTGTCTTATGTACAGTTTTCTCCCACACCCAGGTTTACTATGTTATGTTATGTTAACTATGTTATGTTGGTATTCTTTGTTCGAATCTCCAGGGACAGCTTTGGCACAGGCTGAATAGGTGAGCAGGCACATTTTAGGGGTCACCATGATGAAAAGGAGTTCCATGCAGGAAGGAGGAGTCTTGTCAAGAGACATGACATAGCAAAGGATCATCATCCCTAGAAGAATCTGTATTCTGGAGCCTGATCCCCTCACAAGTGCCGGTTATCAGAGGAGGCAAGCTTACTACCCCGAGCCCCAAACTCTGAAGTACTAGACTGTAATGAGCATTTGTCCAAGTAAGAACTAAGGGTAAATGGAGGAAGGATTTCAGGGCTTGGCTTCTAGGATGGGCAAAGGGAAGAGGAGAGGAAACAAATGGGGGAGGGAGGGTGTCAAGAAAGGGCAGCAGAATGAAAATAGAGAAGACTCTTATTTTCAACCTGGGATGACAAATTATTCTTTCCCCAGGGTGACTATGTGATTGGGTAGACTGCCTCTTAAGGGCATGACTGGTCAGTGCTCCCTGTCACATGGCATGGCCCTTTAAAAGTCTGGCATGGTCTGGTACACAAAGCCTGAGGAGATATGGGGAAAGAGGACCAGGAAGAAGCAGCATTCACAAGGAATCCTGTTACTATATCTTTAAGCGCAGGACTCCCCTCTCACCCAGCCAATAAGGAACGCGCTGGGAGAAGGGGCCAGCATAAATACTGCCTCCTCCTTTGTAACAGGGCAGATGCCTGTAGATAGTGCTGGGAATAAAATGGCTCCTTCTGGGGCCTGGGTTTGCAGGGGGAAGACACCAGCAAAGGAACCTCTGCCTGCTGAACCCTCCCAGCCGGAAGGGAGAAGGACTGATGGGGAAAAGAGCTGGCTGGAGGAGAAGCTGTCTGTGGCTCTACAGCTGGCCTGAAGTACAACTCCAGCTCCAAGGAGGAGAGCTGGCAGGCTCCTGTCTTAAGAAGAGGGATAGAGGGACTGTCCGAAATACCACCCAGCTCTAGAAAGAGGGCTGGGACCTCATGAACAGGGGATGAAACAGACCAGGACTCTTGCATGGACCCAGAGTCGGTGCTAGACCCTACAAAGAGGGGTTCAACTAATCTGACGTGGGTTATTGTCTGAAAAGCCATGCTGAGTGCAACGCGCCTGCAGGTCCAGAACAGGATACAAGGGGCATGCTGGGGAGGCCCATGTCTTAAAACAGACATTTAAAGCTAACCCTGGGCATATCCTGTGCTCCCACTTTTGCAACTGAGAGCACGTGCCACAAGTTATCTCAACAGATGTAATGTTATTTTGTTCCAACCCCCAGGAGAATATTTCTGATGGACACAGTGGTCCTGACTGATCTAATGTGGACTCACACAGGCACCTTGCTTAAGAATTTAAGACATCTCCATGCCCATTATTGAATTGTGTGCATACATCCACTTCTGCACCCCCACTAGTAATTATTATAGTATCCAAACCCCAACTGCTGAAGTAAATGCTTGTGAGAAATTTGGAAGCACAGTGTGAAAGAGCTCTGCCAGGGAAGACTGCTCCAAAGGGCAAGCGGCTTCCCATCAGTAAAATGTTCTTTATCTTTAGTGTAACATTTATAAAGCTTGTTCAGGAGGGGAAAAAAAGTGTTAAATCTTTCATCAGCCTACAGACACTTTATTTGGAGTCTTCACAGAAACTCAAAGTAGTGCCATAAGGTGCCTGGAATATTAGCCAAGATAAAACCTTCAGGGCCATGCACGCTACTGTTTTCAAATCTGTTCTTTCATCTGATGTGCCAGTCAAAATTACTTCTGCAACATGGTCAGACCCAACCTGGGTGATATACGGTCTCAAATTGCTATGGGCATAATTTCGTGAATTGCCAAGAGACAAGCAGATAATTCTCTTTAGACTGCGAGAATTGCTAATTCTTATGCATGGCATGTGTTTTCCAAGTGGCATGTTTAGACAAGAAAACTGCAGAATATGCCTGATGTCACTAATGCTGTTTGCTTAGAAAGCCACAGAAATGTAGGCCAGTGGCCTTTTGTATTTCCCAGTATGAACTGCAAGCCATTTTAGGTGTGTAATATCTTGTACCATACTTGTTAGCTTTCTCTGTGTATGACACTTCACAACTTTTCATTGTCCTTACAGGAGAGAAATCAGATGATAACCAGGAGTCAGCTGGTCAAGAATGCAGTGGGACTACTTGTGTTAGTAAAGAACGCAGAGCTGAGCCTCGTCTTTGCTCCATTGCTGCAATGTTAGCAAACAGCACAAGTATCGTCTTCCGAGACAACTTGTTATGATGAGTTTCAGGATATCTAATCTCTGTCTCCAGTTAGCAGTACTATGCTCTACACAAATGGCCGGAAAAAGGTTTTCTTGTATCTATTTTTGTTGCATACAGATACTAGTCAGCAATGCCAAGTTTTAAAATGTAATATATAAATAATTTCCCCCAGAAGACCGAAGGGACCACATTTTTGTATGTGTTTGTATAGCGCCTAGTGCAATGGGGTTCTGATCATGACTAGGGCCTGAGGTCATTACTTTAATATAAATATTTCAACTAATCACAACTATTTCCATTATTAGTATTGCCAGGTCTTGCTTTCAAATGGACTCTGCACATTTCGTGAGGTTTGGTTACACTAATCTGCAGACCAAGGACAGTTTTGTGTTTAAAGCACAGGATTGGCACTCAAGAAATCAAGGAGTCATAGGCACCAGAGATAGGGGGCCAAAGGGCCTTTGCCTCCCTTTTAAATGGGGGGGGGGGCATGCCCTCAACTTTTGAGAATCTGATCAGAGCTGAGTGGCATAATGGCAGAACCCCTTCCCTGCTGGCATAATGGAGGGACAGCTGGGTCAAATCTGAATGAGTGGTGGTGTGACACAGCACACAGGGTTGCAACACCATTTAAATTTGGCCCTTTTGGTTGCTTGGCACCACCACTTTCACAGTGTTTCTGGTACCCTTGCTAGAGGCTCAGTTCCTGGCTCTGTCACAGACTTCTTAAATAACCTGGGAGCACCACTTAATCTCCCTGTGTTTTAGCTCATCTGTAAAATTACACTTCTTTTCTCCCACTTTTTAACTGTCATTTCTCTTTAGATTGTATGATCTTCTGGACAGGGTCTGATTCAGACCATGTGCTTGTGCAACACCTAGCACAATAGGGCTACAGCCTCAGTTGGGGCATTTAGGTGCTTCCATATTACAAGTAGTAGTAATAATAATAATAATAATAATTAATGAAGTGACATATTTTAGAAACTGGTAAACACCTTTGTCTAAGGCTTAACATGTCTAATGCAAATGGAAATGTCAAATCTAATTATCTATGTATTTTAAGTAGCTCCTATTATGATTATTATTATTATTTTAAACTTCCTGGTCATTGGCCACCAAAATTATGGGAACTCCAGAATGCTGTTTGATTCGTAAGGAGGGTGACAACTTAACAAATCAGTAGTTTCTGGGTACTTATAGAAAGATTGAGAATGAACCAGCTGCTTTCCTTTATTGGATGGGATGCATGATTAATTTACTTGTTTTAGCACATAGTACAGATGCAACTTGGTTTATATAATTTTACGTTACTAGCAAGAATTACAAGTTATTAGCCATTAGCTGGTTTATTCTACAACCTCTTTGGAACCCATCAGAGTTTTAATTGGTCTCTTAGTTTCACAAGGCAAATGGAAAAGATTTTTTTAAAACGAGAATACAAAACAATGTGGCTAAATATCACACTCTCTAACCCAGTAGAATGCAAAAATAATCTGTGCCAATGACTTCAACGAATGCAGCTGAATATAGCAGGAGTGGCTCACAGAGATGCTCTTTGGAGGACAACAGCTCTGCAATAGTTAATGAATTTGGTGGGGAGAGCAGATATTTCTTCAAAACAACTTGTCAAGTAAGCTGCCTCTTAACAGATGTAAAGGCAGGGCCCAAAGTAGAAGCTGGCAGAAACAGATGGTGCCTGAGGGCAGCTTTCTGTTTCAGCGCTCTCGGGGGCGAGGCTAGGCAAGATGGGAGGTGTGGAGAGGTGGGGGTTGTGTTTTTCAGCAGCAGGTAAAATCCATTTGTCACACCAGCTCCAACTGGGCTTTCAGCACAAAAGTTAATATCTGAAACCAATGAGGCATTCTGCCCTCTGATTTCAGCAAAGCAGGGAAAAACCTCTTTAAGCATATGGAACCCCAGTCTCTTCAGAAAGAAAACATGTCAAGCTTCTCATTTTTTTGAAAGACTTGTTTTCTATATTTCCCTTTCAAACAAGAGAAAAACGGGCATACAATAAGATAAAACACTTGCCTTTGTAACTCCAGGGAAAGAAGTGGGGGGGAAATGAAGAAAATAAGTGCGTTTTCCTTCTCTGTCCACCAAATAACAACATCGGTAACCTCTTAAAAGCAGCTCCTACATTCTCTCTCTCTGAAATACAGACACACACATACCAGCACCAGCAATAAATTTCCATTGCCTCCAACTTTTAACATTGCCAAGGTATGTGCCACAGAGAGCATTTTTATGAGCAGGTCTTTGACTGCCAGCATTCCACCTTCATAAAGAAGAGATTTTAGTCCATTCTGTCTATTTATTTTGTGTAGAGGAATCAAGGTCAATAAACCATGGAGAAATTCACTCTACCTTACTCCATTTCACACTTTTGTCATCCACGCTTTATCGAGTATCTGAATGAATTTTTAATATCATGTCACAAAATGCTTTGGTCTTCTATCATATACTGGGACTCTATAAATCTGATAACACTTGGGAGTTCTCAGATATACTCAGCGCTGAAGAAATAGCTTTAAAGTTTAGTCATTCTGATGGAATGTAAGAGCTTATATTAGTGACAGGTTGACAGAAAAAGCTGTTTTCCTTTCCATTTCACAGACTTCCACGTATGAACGCCATGAAACATGTCAGGACTTTCTCTGAGTCTATGAAGACAGAGATGGCATCTGCTCCCGATGGGGAGCCCTTCTAACCAGTAACACTAAAATTTCATGATTCTGAATGACAGCCAAAAGAAGGACAGAGAGGAGGTGTTTACTGTATTTTATAGGAGAGCGTCAATTGCTTGTCTTGGCATCTGATAATTATTTTTCTAAAATATAACGCTACTTTCAGCACATTCTTTTTTAAATGCAAAATGCATTTGTGGTGGCTAAACAAGTTTATAATTCCCCACTGTTGACAAATTACAGAGGACTCCTGGACGGTGCAGCAAAACCATGGATGTATCATTACAGCTTTCGATAGCTGGGTGAACGGGATGATCCTGGTCTTTTAGCACCTATCAGAAGGCTTGTTCTAATAGCCAACCAAATGAGATGGTGTCAAAGAATTTCACAGCACCATTCTGTGAAGCTGACCCAGTTTTCTAATAACTGCAGAAGGAAACGGGACCATTTACAAAATCTTGTTTCATTATATCTGTGGTCAAATTAAGGTCTAGTTAGGTTCTACTTTCACGTTTCTTTCTTTGTCAAATGAGCTCCAGGATCACAGTATTGAAGCCAATTGGTATTTGCCAGTAACCACAATGGGATCAGGATAGGACACACACACATGCATATATAAGTGGACTAAAAAGATATAGGACCAAAAACTGAGCGTTTCACAAATTAGTGCAAATTCTTATGCACATGCTTCATGTTAAACACATGATCAGTCCCATTAAAATGAATGAGACTTTTCATATGGTTAAAGTAAAAAACATGCATATGTGCTTGCAGGATTGAGGCACAAGCTTGCAGGATCACATACTATAGGGGACTTCTATAGGTGCTAAAAATATGGCTACTGGGGGTCCACATGGTCACACGTATTTCTTCTCAAAAAGTAGGCCAACAACAAGCTGACATCTGTAATGCTGCATTTTTGGAGACCATGTAATGGTGAGAGATGCAAACTATGTACAGTCATAAAAGTTCAACAATGAATCTGATTTACCTGAAACAATGGATCTTGTACTAAAACACTCCAGGAAGCTTCTAGTTATTCATTTCGATAATTTATTCACCTGCGTGTACACGTTTAGAACTCTCACCAAACTGAAAGGAAGCTAGATCGATATGTATGTAAAGGGACTGAGAAACTTTCAGGACCTGATCTTGGACTCCTTCCTTCCACTGAAATCACTGTAGGCATACACACTCATACAAAGGAATATTGTATTGTGTCGCACACATGCGCCCGTAACTTTTTGTCCACCTGCTATTTTGTCATGCCAAGGTAAGAGTCATGGCACAAATCACAATCAGAAAAATTCAGATAAGTCAGGAACAAATGGTAAGAGACCCAAATCATTCAATGGCTTTGAATCAGGCCCTACATGGGGTTACAGACACCTCAGCTCCAACTAAAATCTCCAGTACATTCTTAGTAACACTGTCATATGGTTTCCAAAGAATTAACTATTTATTTGGCTAGGTCAATTAAACTGACCACAGAAACACTGTGAAAAATGCATGTGTTTTACTGTGTTCTGATTACACTGCTGCTGATTCTAATAAGATTATGGTAACAGTAATGGTTAGCATTCACAATGCTGCTACTTTAGAAGAGAGGGATCCCATTTCTCTCCCTTCTGCTTTTCTTTACTGAGAATGTGTCAAGGTGCACGAAGCTAATCTTCCAGCCTCTACCTCAGTGGTTCTCAAACTTTTGTACTGGTGACCTCTTTCACACAGCAAGCCTCTGAGTGCCACCCCCCTTATAAATTAAAAACATGTTTTTATATATTTAACACCATTATCAATGCTGGAGGCAAAGCAGGGTTTGGGGTAGAGGCTGACAGCTCACGACCCCCCAAGGGGTCCCGACCCCCTGTTTGAGAACCCCTGCTCTACATGCTTGTAAGCACTATTAGTGCATCTGTGCGTACCTGTGATATAAAGCAGCCTACACAGAAAAAGAGGGAGAAAGTGAGGACATAGGACATTAATCAGAAGCTAAACAAACTAAATAAAAAAAAACTAAAAAAGGGAAATTGGCAAGGCAATGAAGGCCAAACCAAGTAAATTTCAATATCCAACAAATCACAGCAGCACAAATGAGAGACACACCCAGAAGCCCAGGTGATATCATAATAGAGCTAGAACACAACAAAGTTATTATTTTATAACCATTCTGCCTCCCTCTCCTCCTTCCATGGGGAGAAGGGAAGAGATCCACTGATCTCTTATATGTTTGGAGAAACAATTCTTATTGTCTAATGTGGCACCAAAAGGGAAGAGGTGATTGTAAGGGAAGACTTCTCTTTGTGACATAAAACTCTCAGTCCTAAATCATGTTATTTCTTCTTGGCTCCCAGTAAGTAGCTGGTTTCCATTTACATCAAATATGACACAATATAAACTGCTGAACATTTTAAATACCCTGGGTCTTAATCTTCTCTTACACCAATTTTAAATTGATTGATTTAAATGGAATTATTCTGGATTTCCAGTGGTACCACTAACAGCACAATGAGGTCCTATTTGTTTTAATAGTTAAATGAGATATAGTATGGACTGTAACCACGCCAAGGCTCATAGATTAATTTAAATCCTTTGGTTTTGAAAAACTGGGTTGGAAATCTCACAAGGACACGATTCAGTATTTTGAGGGTGGAGATGGGGAACACTAAGATCATTATTCTATATGGTATTTTTTATGGTCCCAGCCAGAAAGCACTAGTGCAAAAGGGTAAAAATTGGACTTCAAAAAGATTGTTTCAGATTTGGTCTGAAGTTTGGACAAATGTTAGGAAAAAAAGCGGGTTCCTCATTTTAGTCAACTCCTTTCATCCCTCCATATTCACGAGCTTGATCTACAGCATGGACTCAACCGTTAGCATTCTTCCCAAACTAAAAGGTATTTCACTTTAGATCTCAGTCATCTCACACATCATTGTTATTCTTCATTAGCACATTCTGAAATGAATACACATGATTTTAGGGTCACAGAACTCCGGATGACTTTTCAGGGATCTACAAGGGTCATGACTCTCTTTTGAAATTTAAAGTGGTGAGTGTTATTAGAAGAGTTCAGTTATTGGGTGCCATATTAACTTAGTCTTCTATCCAAAAAGTGCAGTAGAAGACATAGTGCATGGTGATGTATGCTGTAGTCAGAAGAGGAAAATAGTCTGAGTAGATCATCAGCTTGCTTGCTAAATATGTTATTTACAATATGCAACAGATGTTCTGAATGTTAATGTGAAAATACAGGCCTTTTATTTATTTCTTTTCTGACAGACTAAGAAGTACAACTAATATAATAATAATCTTGGAAAATCCAACGATTACCTCACAATTTGGAAAATGCTATGTTGAGTCAATTGTCTTATTATCTGGTATTTTCATAACTCACTAGATAAACACAGCCAACTATTATTTCCTGGTAACTATCAGGTTTTTTTTCCCAAGGAAGAAAAGGCTTCCAAGAAACCACAATGAAGCTTAAGAAACAAAAAAGATTTTTTTTTTTTTTATGCACTGGCAGGCGTGAGCGTGCACATGCGCTGCTGCCCTCCACCAAATGGAATTGGAACTGCTTCACTGTATATCATACGTCTTATATTGTTAACCGCTAATGGGGTGTTTTGTTTAAGTCAGCTACAAAGGCCCTGCTCTTTTGGAACAAGAGGATCTGAGTTCTATCCCTGTTGTTGCAGTGGAATTACCAGTTACCCTAAAGTGCAATTCAAGGACAACTGTGGTATCCTAGCTGGCAATGGCTGATTAGTTTTAATATTTTGATATCTCAGAGCTACTGGTAGGTTGCTTAGAGAAGGATGGATCTGGGAAAGAATCTTGACTGTAGCATTAATATGCTGGATAGCAGCACACAAAGTGATGAGACAAATTAAACCTTTTTTCATTACTTGATCCCCTTCTAAGTTCTGTTCCACTACAACAACTACTAATAGTTTCTCTTCTAAATGGGCATTTCATTGAAATCAGTGGAATGGTGCACACACCATCACAGGAGGAGCTTATCTACTGAAATAGTTTTCCTCCTGGTATGGAATATTTGACAGCAGTTTGACAGCAGACTGTTTAAAGTAATACAACTTCAGAATATCACAACACTAAACGTTCCTGGTCATCACTGATTACTAGATATTAACCACATATACAACCCTCCCCTACTCCCACCCCACCACACCCACTCCCAAAACATCCACTGTGTATCACTGCACCTCTCAGCACAATTTGCACTGGTGGCAGATCAAGGGGCAAAAATCAATCTCATTTTCTACCTGCCATTTCTCCTCTCTGCTTTGCTGATGCAAAAGCTACCCAGTCCCTAGGTGCTGTAAAGATAAGATTGTTGTTGCACAATAGTAATGGTCTACATATATTCATACACACGGTCAGGGGATCTGATGTTTATGCCCTAAGGGAGTGGCACTTAGTTGCCCCTGGGATTTATTGGGTATGATTACCTGCTGCCCTCACCTGTTGTAGTCATTTACATGTGCTGCAGAGAGGCTGTGAAATGGGACCAAATTGAAAAGGTAACTTTTTACACCCACTCTACACAGATATAAATAACTCCACCAGGTGCAAGGCAGAGGAGAACCAAGCTCTTTATCTTTTTCTATTTCTGGGTGGAACCTACCACACTTTTGGGTGCTGTAGGGTTTGTTTTTGTTTTTTTTAATGGAATGAAATCAGATGCCTTACAATTGTACAGAAAACACTAGTACAACTTTCCTAGTCTCAGTAACCTTCATTTCAGAACAGAGAAAATACAGAAAATCCAGTTTGTGAGGATCTTGCAAAGTGAAAAATCTGGATGGAGTCTCAGCTTCTCTCCCCGCCTCAATGCTATGGCTGGGAACATAACGTTTGCTGCTATTGTACATGACAGGTAAGGAGACAGAGGTAACAGTCACATCTGCTATCATTAATACTTTAACAGACTTCTTTTTTCTAAATTAGTATCGTTCTGCAGGCAAAGTGACAGCAGCTCACAGAGACTACGATTGTGCAGAAAACCACAAACAAACTAACAATTCACTAGTACAGCTGCAGGCAGGTCTGACAAGTCCTTCAAAACAGTGGCGCTTCTAGAGCCCATAGCGGTGGGGATGCTAAAATTCCAGGCTGGGATTTCTCTAGGAGTCTTACAGGTGAAAGGGGTCATTGATAACCATTGACTGATGCCACATCGAACAGGCACATACTGCAGGTGACACCTGCTGCACTGCTGAATGTACCAGATGCACTGGTAACATTTCATCAGCGTCATTAGAACTGCCAGTGGGACACAATCAACGGGAAAACAGCAGGAAAGAGTGGGCCAGCATTCTGAGCAGGTTCTTTACCTACTCAATTTGCATGCTGATTATATTTTAGTGCTGAGCACTTCCAACTCCTATTCATGTCATTACGAACTGATGAAGCTCAGTAATTTATAGGATTGTGTCTTACGATAGCCCTAGATTGGCTAGGTTGGAATTTCATCTCCCCCTAAAAGTGTAAATGCTAGATTGGAATTTCATACCCCCTAACAATGTCCCTGGTATTATCAGGTTCCAAGTGGGTAAGAACATTCATCCACTCCATGTGGGATCAACCCTGCAAATACTCCTCCTAGGTTCTATAGGATGTATGTATGAACATATGGATATGAAAGCATGCGAGAGAGACAGAGAACTCAAGACTTGCTTTGACTCTCCAGGCTCCCAGGCAGAAATCGAACACGCCAGCTACTACAGAGTAATGGTTGCATTAGCACCTTATTTTCTCTCCTTTTCTTCAACCCTTCAGATGAGGATCATAGTACAGCTGTCCATGGATCATACTAATCCAGTCATTGCAGACAATCCAATCTCAAATATGTAAGCCATGCATGTGTTCCCTGCCATGGAATGAATAATCTAACTCATTTTTATAATATTTTATAATAGACGGTGGCAGTCTGAAAAAGAATTCCAGTTTTGCAACATCTAGCCCTTTAGTGTTCGTCTCTTTTAAATCTTTTGGAAATTAAACCTGGCCTCTCCCCCAAAATAACCCAACATCGTATTCCTGTACCAAGCCAGACTTACTATACTGCTTCTTAAAAGTGATGAATACATGAAAAATATAATATTGTGAGAATGAAGCAGGGTATTTTAAGTATCTGTGCTCAACAAAGTACAGTAGGTAGCCAGCTCTGGCCCTAGCATATCGTTTGTTTTGTCTCCACATGGCAGTCGCTCACAAAACCAACTATTTCTACAAACACACACAAGTTTTGGTGTTAACCTCTATCGTTATTTCTGTTTGACAACTTAGCTGGCATATCTTTTTTTTAGGCAATCTTCGATTTAAAATCAGGTTTGGGGTTGTTGACAACCTAAATCTGTATGCCTGTGGCCCAAGTTGTTTCAGCAGTTCTGGGGTTACGCAGGATTCAACTCCTGAGGACAGTTACATCAATGAGATCCAACATGTTCTTGAAGTCACCACAGTAAGTTCCCCCCTGCGTCAGCTGAAGCATCTGGAACTTTCTCCATGATTTCATTTTCTGGGTTGGCATCTCCATACACCAAAATAGAGAGAGGAGAAATTTTTCAGAGCTCTCTATGAAGTATATACATAGGCAAATCCCATTAACAAATCATGGAATGGGTATATTTAAAGCCAAACTTTCCCCACCCTCTCTAAGCAGGTAAACTTTCCCAAGTATTGCACCTTTTATTGTAAGTCTGGTGACATCTGCAGTACCACAACGTGAACAATCAAATTGTTAGGTAGGTTTGCTCTGCATTGTACCTTTGATGGAGAGCATCAACTACCGGTACCGTCGTTCGTTAATTGCTATGTATAATCCTCCATTTGTATTTAAATAAACCAATGCACTAAGTGTATAAGTCTTAGGAAGTCTCTATTGGAAGGCAGTCTTAATGGTAACATCACCCCTGTGTTTGTGTTTTTTTTATGTTGGTTACTGGAGGTCAGTCTGAGAAAGAAATCAGAGGCTCAGATTCTAACCTCACTCACTGAGAAGCAAAGTGTGACTCTTGGTTACAAAAAACCTCCAGGGACTTGCTCCAGGCTCCCTCACCGACAACTCACTACTCATCTGCACTTGTCCAGCTCTGCCCCCCTCTTTTGTCCCTTTGCACAAGCTCATCACTCTTGGTGGAAGAGCATTCTCCTTGGCCACCTGGAAAAGGCTTTCCGTGTTTCTCTGTCTCATTGACTCTCTACCTCTTCTGAAATCCACCTATAAAGATTTTTTTTCTTTCATGCCTAAAACTCCCTCTTTCTCTTCCTCTGTGGTTTAACAGCAGGTTCTTATTAGGTATTGTGTTAACTCTCATTGAAGACAATGGGGATTGAGGATGCTGAAAACCTTGCATGAGGTGCTTACTTCCTTTCAGGATCCTTAACCTCGTAACCGTATTTTTCCATCTGTAAAAGGTATGAGGATACCACGTGTTTGCAAGATGCTTTACGAAATAAACTCTGTGTTATTTCATCTCCCTCCACCACCTCCATTTTACGGTTGGTTTGGGGGAGTTTTACATAATAATAAGGTGACAGTCACATTGTGCACCACCTCAGATGACACGCAGGCTATTAGGCCTGGAAAGGGGAGATCCTTGACAGCTGATCCTCCAATTCGGCGATGACTGTAATTAGAAGGGAGAATAATCCACCCCGTCTCAATTGAAGCAGCCATTACCCACATAACATCAAAAGCACAGCCTTAGCCAGAGAGAGTCTGTGAGCAAAGGTCCAAGACCGTATAGAACTCTGCAGATCGTTACTAGAATTTCACAGCAACCAGGAGCTGCCCAAATTTCCAGTAGAGGTCTAAATATAGCCAGCCAACTAGCTGACATCCTGCAAGGAATCTCCCGCTGTCTGTTCAGGAACAGCTAGGTAAAGTGTCTGCAAATCATGAAGTTTAATTAATTACTGAAGCGAAGACACTATTCCTCAATAATTCAGGATTTTTGTGACTAGATCCAATTTGGTATGTCAGTATTTTGGAAGTTAGAGCAAAGTACCACAAGTCAGGAATCTCATCTCTAATTCTTTCAAGTTGCCTAAGCGGTTTAGGGTGGGAATTTCAAAAGCACGTCGGATTTCCAAGCACAAGTGCCATTGACTTTCAATGGGATTTGTGCTCCTAAGTCACTTAGTCACTTTTGAAAATGTCACCCTTAGATACCCAATTAAAAGTTAAATAGGAATTGGGCATCTAAAATCCCTAGGTGGCTTTGAAAATTTCAGCTCTAGGCTTTTATAAGGTCACCCATCACTGTGGGAGCTGGACACCTTCTAGGAAAGATAAAACACAAAAACATCTCTCCCCCAGCCCTGCCAGAGGGAGCTCTCTTATACCTGGGCTTTTCTTTTAAAGTACAAATAAATAAATAAATAAATAAATAAATAAATAAAGGGGGAAGATGCTGGTGTGTTTGAAAGGGTGCCGAGTGAAGGCTAAGGCCTTGGCTACACTTACCAGCTAGTTCGACGGCTGGAAATCGAAGTTCTGGGTTCGACTTATCGCGTCTAGTCTGGACGCGATAAGTCGAACCCGGAAGTGCTTGCCGTCGACTGCGGTACTCCAGCTCGGCGAGAGGAGTACCGCGGAGTCGACGGGGGAGCCTGCCTGCCGCGTGTGGACCAAGGTAAGTTCGAACTAAGGTACTTCGACTTCAGCTACGTTATTCACGTAGCTGAAGTTGCGTACCTTAGTTCGAATTGGGGGGGGTAGTGTAGACCAAGCCTAAGTCTAGATGGGTTTTGCAGTTAGTGCTGAAGCTGGTGGCCATTCTTATTCCTGAGTTTCGCATGGGCTTAGCTGTTTGACCTCTGGCAAGTAACAAATTGGACTGGGACCAACAATTCCTTTCAAACAGGCCACCCAAAGTAGAAATGTTTTTCAGCGGCGCCTAATCTGGGCTCAATATATAGAGATGGCATTAAACTATTGGTCTTCATTTCTCATTAACCAATCCTGAGTTTTTGGCTGAGTCCCTTGGATGGAATTCTATTTACAGTAACTTCCGGTACATATGAGAACAGCTTGTATTGATAAGAACGTCACTTTCCTGTTGACACAGGCGGTACAGAGGCTGCAGCATTCACACTCATCGCAGTCTTCAATGAGACCCCAAGAGGAGCAGGAAGTTCTACAGAAAGTCCAGCCTCTCTCCACATGACAAAACGACGCGCTAACTTCCCAGGTCCCAATTATAGGTTCAGAACAGCATATTAAGACTGAACATTTTGCTTCCAGGTTGCAGCCCTTTTGATCAGGTGACCATGGAATGTGCTGGCATTACGGGCCTGCCTGATGTATGTTTGCTGTCAGTGCTGAAATAACAGTAAATGTATCTAAGCAGGCCCCACCTGCTGAGCAATATGCTCTCAGTACCTCAGGCAGAACTGTGCACTGTTCCGCTAGAAAAACTTCCTCCCACCCTGCAAATGGCAGAGCAGTGAAATGCACACACACGCACATGGGCACACACTCGCACAGAGAAAAGGAAGAATCAGAGGACATGCATGTCAGGCCTCATTTCTCTGCGACAAGAAAACAGCTCCTATGTATTAAAAAAAATTAAAAAACCAACACAAGCACAGCCTGCTAATCGCATAGATCATTACCACAACTGGCTGAGAAGATGGCTTGTTGACGGTTGATTCATGGGCTCTTATCGCAAGCCAAAAAGAGAGAAGAGGGAAATTAAGGCTAATTTTTGTTAACGTACACAGGAGGCTCTCTTAAACGTTGATGGGGATCACAGTTTAAGCTGAGACACGGGAGGCTGTTACCAGGTTGCTACTGATGTTGCAAAAGCTCACCCGGCAACACTCATCCCCCTCCTGAACTGAACAATTTGATGACTCTGTACGGCATATAGTTTTCTCATCACATAGTGGAGTTACCAGGGTAAGGAACCAGGATGGCCTTGTCAGAGAAGATGAGGATTTTTTTTAAAGGCGCCACTGCAAGTGCTGGCAGGGTGGATATGGATGGTTTGTGGTTCTCTGACTCATTATCACTTTTGTTGGCTAAGGCCTGTGTAGCAATAAGAAGTAGAGCAGTTACTCAACACACATAACAAATGCAATAGGACCAACACCATTCCATCCGGTGAATAAGCTCTCTGCAGGTCACATTTAACAGCATAATTAATAGCTTTGGACTCAATGGAGGCAGACCTCCTGTTACCTAAACTGAAAAATCATGCTCTCATAGGATTGTGGGTTTTTATATTCTGTCCAACTATAGTGAAATCCTGTTAATGTTATGTCTTTTTTTGCCCACAAAACAATTTCACTATAAGTTGGAGCTTCACTATTATAAATATTGTAATTTGCATACAGTAGTGCAATGAAACAAATCTGGAGTGCCATCCTACTTTATAATAGAGTTTAGCAATGTCAGAGCAGGGTCTACTGAACCTCTTGCACAGTCCATCAAGTAAATAGCAAAGCTCAGTAAGGCTATACGGCTACCTCAAAGTTTATTGGCATAATCACCACACCCGCATCAAACAAGGTACAGCTATGAATATGTCTTCATGTTGGAAAACTAATAAAATATGTTCCATGACAAGACTGTCCTAGAATGGGAATAATAAAGTCCTTTCATTTTTGGAGTTATTTTTTTCCTGGCATGGGTTCCATGGTTGGGAATCAGGATATCAAGAAATCAAGAGGTTAAAAGTGT
Organism: Trachemys scripta elegans; assembly: GCF_013100865.1. Taxonomy (NCBI): domain Eukaryota; kingdom Metazoa; phylum Chordata; order Testudines; family Emydidae; genus Trachemys; species Trachemys scripta. Next base: position 14,173,291 of record NC_048315.1, read on the forward strand.
TTCTGGAGTGGGTTTTGACATTTGAAACATGTAAAAAGGTTCTATGTTTCAGCTATGCAGATACTCCAAGTTTGGTTCTGGATTCAGAACAGCTGCTGACTTGTAAAATAGGGAGCTAGGAAATGTCATACTGGATCAGAGCAATGGTTCATTTAGTCCAGTATCCCGTCTCCAGCAGTGATTCAGAGGAAGGTGGAAGAGGAAAAAATTACTTCTTAACGCTCAGCAGTTAACGGTTAGCTTATGCATTGAACCATGAGCTTTTATATCCCTTCCAAAAATAAACAACAATAGTTATTAATCATTTAAATTGTGTTAGCAACAAGAACCCTCAAACAGCTTGGGGCTTTATTGTCCTAGGTACTTTACAAACACACAGACTCAAGTGTGTGCATATAAGTAGGTTCTCTTTAATACAACTGTTGATATTCTCATTATCTATACAGACTGGGATTTTCAAAAGTGCCTAAGGGACTCAGGTCCCACTGAAATCCAGTAAAAGTGGGGAACTCTGAAAGAGTCCGGCACTTCTGAAAACCCAGCCATAATAATGACGACATGGGTCAGATGGACCACACATGAGAACAAGGATCTCTTTACTCATCACTAGAACAGATATCTCATAGGCAGCAGCCTTATAAGATTCCCATATCCAACACGGATTCCTGCTGCAGTGGATGGTCTGGCTTCTGATTTAGTATATTAATTTAAATTTATTTATTTTTTTGCTGAAATTGTCAAAAGGGGTGCAGTCACAATGACATTTATTAACTATTTAAATTTTTTTTTTAAATATCTACTTTTTTGTCTGGGGACACAAGAAACCCATTTATTTCACACAGGCCACTGAACAGCCATCAGACGCTAAAGTTTTTTGCACACTGCTGACCTGTGACAAAATCAGAGAGTATAATTATTCTTGCCAGACCATCTTCTAGGCCAAAGATGTTTGTCCGATCTTTGGAGAAAGCATCTAAACTTGTGCATGCTTGTCCAAAGTTCCAAACCAATGACGTTCAGCCCATCTGCTAGGTATTACACAGTTTGACACTTCTACTGAAAAGGCTAAAGAAAGAAAAACGTCTCTGGTGTTGGCAGGCACCTCTTCATAGTCACAGCTTTCACATTTTAGAATCTTGCTATAAATTACCAGCATGGAACTGAGAGTAATTGACAGCACTCCCGACACTCCCACAGCCAAGACGTAAAATCCACTACAGCCGTTACACGACAGACAGCATGGATGAGCTAATTAAATGGGGGAAGGGTTTTATTTTTCTCATCCACGTTCTAGCTTCACATTGTTATATTGCACACAGAGGCCTTCTCAGAGGACATAAAAAGACATGGAGGGAATAAAGCAAAGGGTAGAAAAATCTCTATGCGAAGGAAGGGCCTGATCCTGGGAGGCATTTAACATCCTGTAATTTCCGCTGTAATCAGTGGGAGTTGCAGGTGTTCATAACGGCTCACTATCAAGTACTCTATTTTGTAAGTGCAACTCGATTGTTTTTCTTAGTGTGCTTCTCTGGAAGAAAAAATATTAATTCAAAGTAGTGAGTGGCAAAAGAAGTGGGAAAACATTATCTTGAGAATGTTTCTGTAACTTGGATTCTGTCATGAGCCAGGTAATACAGTAATATTATTAGCACAGGAATGGAACTTTTTCGGATATTCCGAGCCTCTGTTAAATTTGCTTAAACCTTCATGTTCAGACAGTTTAGAAAGCACAGGACAAGCAACTTGAGTAGCATTCACAATCTAAAATGTTTTTATTTTATAGGACAAACAAAATAAGCTTGTTGCTGAGATCTGCCCATTTCCTAGATCATTATACTGTGCTGATCAACATTTGGGTGTAAATATTAAACACGTCGTGTGTACTGACCATTTGGCATATGCCCTGTTCTACAAACTCAGTCAGACCTGGTCTGAACATTTTCACAGATATGTGCTGATTTGACAAAAACTTCGCACTCCTTAGCCTGGTAGTTAAGATGGGCACTGGCCTGGGTGACCCAGGTTCAAGTTATAACCAGGTTCTGCCTGATTCAAAGTGATCGGGGATGAAAAACTCTGCTCTGAATCAGGCAGAGCAGGGACTTGAACCAGAGTCTCCCACCTGACAGACACAGATACTTTTTCTCTCTCCAGTTTCAGTTTGAAAATGGACATTTTTACACAATTCCATTTTTGTGAAAACATTTAAAAGTTTTTGTTCCAATACGGAACAAAAATAATTTTCAAAATTTCTAAAGTTGCTGCAAAATGGCATTGCCATCCACCAGTCAGCTCTATTGGTCGTAACTTTTTGCTGTCACAGATAGTAGTGATTCCTTTTATCATAATGGCTCACAACTATCTTTGGGTTTCAAGAGGCAATTTGGGACACCAAATATGGAATGCACCTTTAATAATTTTGGGCATGGGGGAAATACATTGCATCTCATATCAAACTGCACATGAGCAGGAATATTTCTTTTGCATTTATTAATACCACTGCCTAGCACTTTTCATCAGTAGATCTCGTAGTGCTTTACAATGGAGGTCAGTATCATTATTCCCATTTGACAGATAGGGAAACCGAGGCACGAGGGGCTGTGACTTGCTCACAGTCACCCAATGACAGAGTCGGGTATAGAACCCAGGTCTCCAGAATCCCAGGCCAGTGCTGTACCACTGCTCCTGAGTTTGATTCCTGATCTCATCCTATAGCGCTTTTGGTCAGCAGTGCCTGGGAAAAATGAGGAAACAGCTACACACAGCCTGCAGGAAGGAAGTGTGTCTACAGTGACACCTCTAGCCAATCTCAGGCATCTTCAAGCTTTGAAATGAACTCCATCCAGGTCATTTTAACCAGATGTGTGGTGGTCAAAGTGTGGGATCCTCAAGGTTTACATCAGGTGTACCAAAGGCAAAAAAATGTCTAGGATCATTACCACTTGGATTTGCCCCTCTTCATTCCGACAGAGCCAGTGCATTGCCTCATATTAATTTGCGCTTTAGAGCATAATAGCTCCAAAAGGATAGTTATGATCTCCTGGGTCCAGCCCTAGCCACTTCTTTTTGTCTTTGCTCAGCTGCAGACTTGGAGCCCCACTAACAAAAAAGCAATAGCAGAAACAACACTTCAATAACATCACATTAAATGGAACAATAGCACTAATCTTTGGCAATTCTAAAATCATTGTATTAACCAGAGGATCTCAAAGCAATAATTAGACCTGCAACTACCCCAGAAGGTAGATAAATGCTATTTTCAGTGCTTTGCATTTAGGGAAAATTAGGCAGAGAATAGGTAAGAGATTTGCCTAAGGTCTCACAACAAGTCAAGGGCAGAAACAGAAGCCAGGTTTCCTGGTGACCTGTCCTGTTCTTTAACCACTATATAATGCTTTTTCATTTAGGAAATATTAGAGGTGAGGTGTGTGTGTGGGGGGGGGAAATTGACAGGCAGGAGCGGCACCAGGGTTTTTGCCACCATAGGCAGCAGCGCTCCTCCTCTGAGCATTCAGGGGGTCTGGGGTCTTCGGCGGCGGGGGTCCTTCCGCTCCACATCTTCGGGGCACTTCGGTGGCGGGTCCCGGAGCGAGTGAAGGACCCGCCGCCAAAATTCCGCTGAAGATCCAGAGTGGAAGGCCCCCCTGCCACTGAATTTCCGCCGAGGGCAGCAAAATGCCACCGCCCAAATCCTGCCGCCCTAGGCGACTGCCTAGGGTCGCCTAGTGGAAACGCCAGCCCTGTTGACAGGTGTCACAGAGAAGAGGCAGCCATGGGCTCGGAGGGTGGTCCCATGAGGGTTGCACACACCAGGTTCAAGTCTCATGGGGCAATTGGTTCTTTGATAGGCAGGAATACTTTAACTAGGCCTTTCAGGAATCTCATCCATTCAGAAAACTTCTACCTCCCAAGATGACAGACATGGATGCCTCCTTACAAGGATGGCATGCCCACGAGCTCAGGGTGTGAGTCCCCTGCTGGTGTACACTTACCCATGGCTAGCTCTCCTTGAGCTAGCATGAATATAAAGAGCAGCGCAGCCACAGTAGCCCTGGTAGCAGTAGCAGACGCATGGCTGAGCTATGCTGAGTACCCACCCAGCAGTTTCTGGTGGGATTGTATTGTTCCGATAGGAATGTGCTACTAGACGGAGTCGGTGCCAATTGAAGTTGGCAGTAGGGAGACTACAGTTCGAGGTGAAACCGCACGTCTATCGGATCAAGTATCTGAATGGTGCTGTGCCAGAGGGAGTGGATATCTGCTACTCAAATGACAGGTTTCAAAATAGCAGCTGTGTTAGTCTGTATCCGCAAAAAGAACAGGAGTACTTGTGGCACCTTAGAGACTAACAAATTTATTTCAGCATAAGCTTTCATGGGCTACAGCCCACTTCTTCAGATGCATCTGTAGCCCATGAAAGCTTATGCTGAAATAAATTTGTTAGTCTCTAAGGTGCCACAAGTACTCCTGTTCTTTTTGCTACTCAAATGTGGTTCTTCCTATGTTTCATTTTACGGACACTGGTTGCATATTTTAAATTACCTGGACTTCTTTCATGTGGGGGTCAAAATCCATCACATCGGTTTCTCAGCAGAATAAAATAAACCCATTGTGGGTATGTGCTAATTTGGTCATGACAACTGGAAGATGCATGTGAATTTATGCAAAGCAGATGGTATTTAAATAATTCAAATGACCCTTTGGGATGAAATCAAAGAAGAATGATATAAAGCATAAGGGGCTAGTGACTTGGAATATATACCAGGCAGGGGAGTAAAAACACCCTAGTAGATGTGCTGTCTAATCTCTTGGTCTGGAGCAGGTGGACAAGGAGAGGGTACAGCCTAGACTTTACCCCCACTTGCTGGACAGTGCAGCTGGGCAGTGAGTTACTACCCTCAGCGTAAAGGAGGAGCAGGCACGAAATTGTGGCTGGGCCTTAGTTCCTCCCCGGCATGCTCCTGGGGCAGCACTGCAATATGCTACTCGCTGTGGGCCGTGTTCTTGTGACAAAAATCGAGCCTACTGAATACCTTGAAAATAAACAACCAGGGCTCTCAGCAGGTCATAGAATCTCATCAGGATCTGTTTCTGGTCACATGTTGTATTCAAGACACCTTAGCGAACTGTAATCTCCCTAGGAAAGCCAGGGGACGCTCCCCCAGGTCTTAATTATCTGACCTGCACTGTATGTTTCTCGCATTGAGTCCCAGATGGATCATGTGTTCAGTTAGGGAGCCTTCCTGAAAGCACCAACTCAGGCTTCTCTTGAGAGGCTGTGAAAGCAAGGGGAAAACAAGGAGCACCGTGAGGAGCCCGGGGAGAAGGGGGGATTGGGGGGGGGGGGGAGAGATAGGGGGAAGTGCCAGGTTCTGAATGTACAAACAGGCAAATCCTAAGAAGGAGAGAATCATTAAAACAAACAGGGGGGAAAAAAGAACCCTTGTTATCCTATACTCACATCGGAGAGGCTTTATATCCACACATTTTATGAAACCTAAAGGGAGCCATAAACCCAATTCAGTTTAATTGGGTGCTCTCCTGACAGAATAGTTATTAATAAGATTGCATTGTACAAACCTCCATGAAATCCCAAATGCAGTCAGATGCACTAACAAAAACATTTAACACCCAGCAAGCAACATGCTGCTGGATTCTTGCGTTTCTCCTCTCCCATACCTCTCTCCCCTTTTATCCAGTTCTCAAATCAAAAAAGCTCATCTCGAACCGTTTCCATAAATTATTCACATGATATTACAGTGTATGTCAGCAGTCTCACAGTGTTTAAAAAACTTAACTACAAGCCAATTAAAATGTAAACTGAGAAAGACGGATGGAGCTGGGTCGCTCTGGTGTGAACTTGAGCAGCTCATAACAATACGCAGCACAACTTCCAGACCTGCTAATTTGACAGCTACTTTCATCAGCAGAGGCTCTTTTTTTTTTTTTTTTTTTATATAGATGTAGTGTTTCTCAGAGGACAAACGGCTCCATATCCAGCAGACTGATTCCCCCGAGTCTCACAATGCCGCGCACAGGCACTCAATGTGTTACTTACTAACGGGTTTGGATTGTTGGTTCCCTTCCCCCTCCCCGCCCCTTGTTTTCTGAGCGCTCATGGAACATTTTCAGTCTTCTCCTTGAGACACATTATATCAAAATTATTGCAATTTAAATGACCAAAACAACAAAAACAAATCCGCCCCCCCCGATTCTGCCCAATTTTGATTTTATTTCATTTCAGTCAGACTTGATTAACACATATCAACTTTAAAAGTAAAACGTTCTGATTGAAGACTTTTATGACTAACCAGTGAGTGTGTACAGCAAGACTGGATATCTGCTTAAATATTTTACTACTGAACAAGATAAATCAGACACAGATTAGCTTTTATATTACCTGTTAATTATACTAAATTTTGATCTTCCTGGGTTAATTACAAGAATATCACAGGGTCAGATTATGAACTCAGTCACAGCAGGGTAAATCAGGAGTAACTCCACTGAAGTCAGTAAAGTTATATTGATGTAAATGAGAGGAGAATTAGGCCCCATGTTCTACATTAAACCAGTGAAATTCAATCAGAGCAATTTAGGAAACCTTATTAAGATAGGTGATGAGATCTTGATCCTATTCTTACCTCTGCCACTGCCATGCTGCATGACCATAGACAAGTCACTTCCCCGATCTGTGCCTCAGTTTCCCCACTGCGAAATGGGGATAATGCTGGGGCTATGTCTTTGCCAAATTCTGAGACGTAGGGATTGAATGAACCATGTAACATAAATATTATTGCTACTTGCTTTTCCCCTCCTTTTAAAGAGAACATAATGCTCATGAAAGGTACCATTTTGAGACCACTGAAGACTGAACTATTCTACTAAACCATCACACTGACAGTGCACACTAGAGCTTCCAAAAATATAGATCAGTCTGTTTAGAAGCTGGCTTCACTGCTGAGACTGCCGAGCAAAATGGTAGATGTGATTTTCTTCTCTTTTCTTAATATGTTATGGGATAACTTTCTGCTATAGGAATTACAGTAAAAGCAACCTTCGTGGTTCCTATACACCACTAGGAAAAATACAATGTGGGCAAACAGGGGAAAAAAGACAAACTAACTTTTAATTCTAGAATTGTGAAAATAGGTTGCCTTAACATGTATCTAGCCCTCCAGATTTCAGTATTTTAGAAACCTAATACGACATGTTTCATAAATCTGTGTTGTCTTGAAGACACAGAATCATAGAAGCTGAATGGGACCTTGAGTTCAGCTCCCTGCACTCAGTCAGGACCAAGGAAACACAGACCGTCCCTGACTGGTGTTTGTCCAACCTGATTTTAAAAACCTCCTAAGATGGGGCTTCCAGAAAGTCGCTTGGAAGCCTGTTCAAGAGCTTATAATCTAACCTAAATCTCCTTTGCTGAGGATGAAGCCCATTACTTGTTGTCCTACCTTCAGTAGACACAGAGAACAATTGAACACTATCCTCTTTATAAAAACCCTTAACATATTTGAAGATTTATCCGGTCCCCGCTTAGTCTTCTTTTTCAAGACTAAACATGCCCCCCTCCCCTTTTTTTTAACCTTTACGTATAGATCAGGGTTCCTAAACCTTTTATCATTTTTGTTACTCTCCTCTGAACTTTTTCCAATTTGTCCACAACTTTCCTGAAGCGTGGCATCCAGAATTGAGCACAGTACTCCTGGTGAGGCCTTGCCAGTGCTTAGTTCAGTGGGACAATTACTTTCCGCCTCTTCCATATGACACTCCTCTTAATACACCCCAGAATGCTATTAGCCTTTTCCACAACTGCATCACACTGCTGACTCGTATTCAATTTGTGATCCATGTAGTCCCCAGATCCTTCTCACCAGTATTACCATATACAACCTTTGTTGTAGTTGTGCATTTGATTTTGCCTTCCTAAATGAAGTACTTTGCACTTGTCTTTTGAATTTCTTACTGTTGATTTCAGACCAATTTTCCAGTTTGCCACGGTCATTTTGAATTCTAATCATCACCTCCAAAATGCTTGCAACCCCTCCCATCTTGCTGTCATCTGCAAATTTTATAAGTATACTTCTGCACTCCATTACCCAAGTCATGAATGAAAACATTGAATAATACCGGACCCAGGACTGATCCTGGTGGGACCCCATGAGATGCACCTCCCAGTTTGACAGTGAACCACTGATACTTTTGAGTATGGTCTTTCAATCAGTTTTGCACCCAATTTATAGTAATTTCATCTAGACTGCATTTCCCTAGTTAGTTTACGAGAATGTGGTCTGGGATTACGTCGAAAGCTATACTAAAATCAAGTTATGGAAGTTATAGAACCACATTTTCAAAGTATCAGAGGGGTAGCCGTGTTAATCTGGATCTGTAAAAAGCAACAGAGAGTCCTGTGCCACCTTAAAGACTAACAGATGTATTGGAGCATAAGATTTGTGGGTGAATACGCATGCGTCTGACGAAGTGGGTATTCACCCATGAAAGCTCATGCTCCAATACGTCTGTTAGTCTTTAAGGTGCCACAGGACTCTCTGTTGTCATTTTCAAAGGAGGACAAAGCTCTAGAGCCTGAAAACATGGATGCACATACATTGTCCATTCAAAAACCCACCTGTGTATGAACAAATATGAGTGGAGGCAAATACAACCGCCTATTGATGTGCATTTTTGTTGTTACAAGCCAGATGCATATAACAGCTTCATTAACTGTGTGACGGGTTGGATCACAGAAACCCCCTTGGGAGCTGCCACCCGATGTGCAAAGACTACCCCTGCTTCTGTTTTCCCTGCCAGTTCAGGACTCCAGCACCCTGTCTTGCTGAGCCAGACACTCCCGTCTGGCTCCAGACACAGACCCAGGGTCTGAATCACTTGTCCCAAAGTTGCAAGTTTACCTGAAAACAGCTCACAGAAGTGTGCTTGTCTTTAGCACTCAGATGCCCAACTCCCAATGGGGTCTAAACCCAAATAAATCCGTTTTACCCTGCATAAAGTTTATGCAGGGCAAACTCATAAATTGTTCGCCCTCTATAACACTGATAGAGAGATATGCACAGTTGTTTGCTCCCCCGGTATTAATACATACTCTGAGTAAATTACTAAATAAAAAGTGATTTTATTAAATACAGACAGTAGGATTTAAGTGGTTCCAAGTAGTAACAGACAGAACAAAGTCACCAAGCAAAATAAAATAAAATGCGCAAATCTATGCCTAATCAAACTGAATACAGATAATCTCACCCTCAGAGATGCTTCAGTAAGTTTTTTTCTCAGACTGGACACCTTCCAGGCCTGGGCACAATTCTTTCCCCTGGTACAGCTCTTGTTGCAGCTCAGGTGATAGCTAGGGGATTCTTCATGATGGCTCCTCCCTCCCCTTGTTCTCTTCCACCCCTTTATATATCTTTTGCATAAGGCGGGAACCCTTTGTCCCTCTGGGTTTCCACCCTCCTCACTGGAAAAGCACCAGGTTAAAGATGGATTCTAGTTCAGATGACATGATTACATGTCACTGCAAGACAACATTACTCACTTGCCAGCACACACATATACAGGAAGACTCACAGGTAAATACAGCCATCTGCAGACAATGGGAGTCATCAAGATTCCAAACCATCCTTAATGGCCCACATTTTACATAATTACAATAGGCCCGCAGAGTTATGTTTTATATTTCTAGTTGTAGATACAAGAGTGGTACATTTCTACAAATAGGATGATCACACTCAGATTATGAGCTTTGTAATGATACCTTACAAGAGACCTTTTGCATGAAGCATATCCCAGTTATGTTATACTCACTTATTACCATATTTTTCTAAAACTATCCCAGTTACATTACATTCACTTATTATCAGGTTTTTATAAAACCATATAGACTGCACGTCACAAACTGAACAGTTAGATATGATCCTATTGACCATCTTCATTAGTGATGTGGACAAGGTATTACTTCGTTAGTAACGGTCCTAATTCCAAACAGTTAGTTCTGAAAGATGTTGATACAACAGAAGCATCCAAAAAATAACAGTTTTCTGAAAGTCACAGTGTACCCTCTTACTGATTCTGCTGACCTTCCTAGTCCCTTATATTTACATCTATTCTGGGGACTGAGATAGGTGTTCAGATCTGTCATCTCATGTGTTCTCTTTACAGCCTGTGATAGGGTTACCATATTTCAACAATCAAAAAAGAGGACGTGAGGAGCCCCGCCCTAGCCCCGCCCCTACCCCTTCCACTCCCTACCACTTCCCGCCCCCTCAGAACCCCCAACCCTCCTCCCCACTCCTTGTCCCCTGACTGCCCCCTCCTGGGACCCCTGCCCCTAACTGCCCCCCCAGGACTCCACCCCCTACCTAAGCCTCCCTGCTCCTTGTCCCCTGACTGCCCCCTCCTGAGACTGTCCCCACATCCTAACTGGCCCCCTAGGATCCTACCCGTCCCCTGACTGCCCCAACCCTTATCCACACCCCCACCCCCTGACAGCCCCCCCTAGAACTCCTGACCCATCTAAACCCCTCTGCTCCCTGTCCCCTGACTGCCCCCTACTGGGACCCCTGCTCCTAACTGCCCTCCAGAACCCGACCCCCTACCTAAGTCTCCCTGTGCCTTGTCCCCTAACTGCCCCCTCCTGAGAACCCCCCACCTGTACTCTGACTGCCCAAAACCTTACACCCCCAACCCCCAGACAGCCCCCCCCGAACTCCTGATCCATCCAACCCTCCCCCTGCTCCCTGTCTCTTGACTACCCCCTTCAGAACCTCCCTGCCGCTTCTCTGACTCTCTAGCCCCCTTACCGTGCTGCAGAGCAGCGCGCTCTGCAGCAGGGGGAGGAGAGCAGGGTCGGAGCTCCAGACTGCCGGAGGCCCGAGGCGAACAGCTGGCCGGCGATCTGCGAATGCGGGGGGGGGGGGGGGGGGAGAGAGGAAGAGAGAGGAGGGGAGTGGTCTTAAGTTGCAGGGGAGAGGAGGGGGAAGTGGAGGAAGGGCTCTGGCTGCCGGAGCCCCGTGGCATGATCCGGCCGGCTGCCCTCTAAGCCGTGCACACTCTGCATGGGGGGGAAATCCGGACATTTACAAATTCCCCCTGGACGCTATTTTTAACTCAAAAAAGCCGGACATGTCCAGGGGAATCCGGACGAATGGTAACCCTAGCCTGTGACAATCTATCTAACCATTATGTTCACCACTTTTACAGAATTATGACAAATTTTGTAAAAAGTGTGCCTTGTGAAATATCATTTGAAAATTCATAACCTGCTGAATATTATGTCCAGGTAAAGTGTGTGTACTAACATTGTATGTAAGGTTATAAGATGTTACTGTATAACACTGCTATGAAATATTCCAATTTAGAAAAGCAGGCCCAAACCACTTTTTCAGAGATAAAGACACACTGGTGCCTCAGACAGGTATCAACAAAGCCAAGTGGGCTATCACTTAGTTAAGCAGCTATTCTCTGGCAAGGAGAAAGCATGAACAAGACATTTATATTTCATCGCAAGGACGTTCAAGCCCAATGTCCACAAGAGACTGTTTGTCACCATGACTCAGCAAGGAGGTTTCTAGCAGAAGGAACTGAATTATAAAGAGGGGAGAAAAACACTTGAACTCACTCTCCTCCTTCATCTCTGCTCATGACATCAATGATTGTTCAAGAACTGAACTTGGGGGAGGAGGGAGTCTTGGCTGGGAGACTTTTCAGCCAGTACAGACTACTAGCAGCTGATGGTGAGTTCACTGAGCTTGTTAAATTAGGCATTTAGCTTGCATTTTATCTTTTTCTTTTCTTTGTAACCAATTCTGACTTTTATACCTAATTGCTTGTTGTCATTTAAAATCTCTCCTTTCTTTCTGTAATTAATAAACTTGTTTCACTGTTTCATCTAACCAGTGTGTTTGGATTAAAGTGTGTGGGAAACTATTTGGGAATAACAAAACTGGTGCATATCATTTTCCACTGACAAAGTGACGAACTTTATATGAGTTTGCATTGTTCAGCTCGGTGCTCGGCAATGCAAAATGCACATCTCTGAGGGAACGTCTAGGACTAGAGTATTTGCTGGTGTTCTTTTGCAGTGTAATTCATGAGTGGTTAGCTAGTAGCACTCAATACTGTGCAGCTGCCAGCAAGATACATGTTGTGAGGCTGTGTGTTAACTGGCTAGGAGTGGTTGGTCACTGGTAAAGCAGTATAAAAGGCATCCCAGGCTGGAGAACAACTATTCAGAAGTCCATCTTGTATCACGCGCCCATTTAAGAAAATGGCATATTCCACTCACAAATCCACCAGCTGAAAGTGCTTGTTAAATGATAAGCCATCTCTTTCCCCTCATGATGATATATTTGATCTCTACAACTCAAGTTCATTCCAAACTTGGGTTTACGATGCCAGAGCATCACCAAGCCCTTGGGCCTGGCACACGACGTACAATATTTACATAAAAAGAACAGGAGTACTTGTGGCACCTTAGAGACTAACAAATTTATTAGAGCATAAGCTTTCGTGGACTACAGCCCACTTCTACAGAAGTCCACGAAAGCTTATGCTCTAATAAATTTGTTAGTCTCTAAGGTGCCACAAGTACTCCTGTTCTTCTTTTTGC
>NC_048315.1:14186264-14264608 GCF_013100865.1 Trachemys scripta elegans
GACTACAGCCCACTTCTGTAGAGTGGGCTGTAGTCCACGAAAGCTTATGCTCTAATAAATTTGTTAGTCTCTAAGGTGCCACAAGTACTCCTGTTCTTTTTGCGGATACAGAATAACACGGCTGCTACTCTGAAACCTGTCAATATTTACATAGATAGTCATTCTACTTAGGCTTTTTCCTTCTCTTTTTCATAGCTAGGAAGAGCTGATGAGACAAGCACTATCTCTTTGTCTCTTCAACCCCCAGCAAAAAGAGCTCTTGTTTTGCTGTCCTTTACAGGTCCGTGTTTATAAACACAGTAAGTAGGATCAGTTGGGGAGAGTGGTAATTTAGGCCCTGATTTAGCAAAACATTTCAGCATGTGCTTAAGTCCCATTGATTCCAGCACTTGCTTAAATGCTTTGCTGAATAAGGGCCTATATGAGCAAACCTAATCACAGATGCCTTGAGTTCTAATGGCTTACATTTAACAAGGGGAACATTTATTTCTGTGTCCACTGTATTAAACTAATTATTTTATTCATCAGTGGGAACTGTATCTTTTACATCTTTCCCTATCCTTAATCCCAGGTGAACTGGTGTTTTATCTGTCACACCACTGTCTTTTAAAAATCCATCTGGCTACATTAAAGCACTTTTACTTCTGTCATAGCAGCGTGACCTGATAAATACCTTGGGTGCAAGTTTCCTACTTGCTACAGCTCATTACAGAAGCAGGCATTATCTTATAATTGATCTTATCTACATGTTAAACACTCTTAGCTTCTTGTCAACTCTCCAGTATGGCAATTACCAGATAATAGTGCCCACTTCCTCATGTCTTACTACTTAAGTAGTAAGATCAATAAGTAAGAGTACCCAGCACCATTAAGCACTGCTGATGTAAGTCTGCTGATGCATGGAATGAGTTAAGGTAATTATACTTCACCTATTCCTTTTGTTTATATCGAGGAGATAACTCTTAGCAGTATCTCAACTCCCTAAAACACCAGATTAAAATCTTGGTAGCCTGAATTTTGCCTTCATTACAACTTAATGAGGTAGAAAAAAATGCATGCTTACTGGGTGTGCAGTGTTTTGGGTGTGAGAGTAAATCATTTTAAAAAACCACCAAAGTTCTGCCTGCCGTATATGGACATTAAAGGTTCTGTGATTTTTATATGTTTAACAGTAGGGTTTGTTCCAGCATTTTTTTTTTTCTTTTTTGGTCCTTTTTTCCCTTCTCCCAGTTTTCCACAATGGGATCTTTGCATCAAGTACATTATGTTATATGATTATAGGACAAGGTAAAGACCTCAGCATTTCCCCTGTACTTATGTTACAAATAGAACATTTCTTTTTTTTTCTTTGTACTTTTGGTCTGTAGGTCACAGTGTATATATTTAAACCACATTACCTGCAATGACTAGATTTAAGCATCAAGTGATAGCTGAACTGATGGGTGAGGTAACATCTTTTATTGGACCACTTTCAAGCTGGTGAGAGAGACAAGCTTTCGAGCTTACACAGACCTCTTCTTCAGAAGTTGGTCCAATAAAATACATTTCCTCATCCACCTTATCTCTCCAATATCCTGGGGCCAACATGGCTACAACAACTCTGAATATCTAAACTGGCTGTCAGTTTAGTAACTTAATGTAAAACAAAACAACGAAAGCCACATTGTTATTTCTTGCTTCTGAAAAGATATCTGCTTTGCAACAAGCTAACTTCAATGCACAATTTAAATAAAATAGCGTACAATTCCTTGTGAACCTACAGCTGTCTGGGAGGAAAGAAAGAATACCATGTCAGACATAAAATATATTATTTTTACTTGCACTAGAAAAAAAAAGCATCTTAAAGTATTCAGCTCTTCTCTCAATTCCATGCTAAGAGAACTTGATCTCTTCAATAAAAGCACTATTTACAGAGTGAACAGCTCACGAATCAACCACTCAACCTGTGTGCAGAGATGTTCAAAGATGAAGGGAATTGTGTGTTGTGTTTTCTAAAGAAAAAGGTAGTTTATTTCTACCTTCCTTAATTAATTGTGGACTTTGGCATTCTGAAACTCCATCACACAGTGGAATCCCATGGGAGTTTTGCCTTGAGCATTGGGGCTAATGTGTGTTTCAACATGTTTCCTGAAATGAAGTTAAAAATCACAAGGGAAATTGGGCCATTTTTATTTAAGGACTAATTCCGGGCACCCAGGTTCGAACACTTTGTCCTCAACATCCAATCTGAGTCAAAACCAAAAGAACAAATATTATACGAGCACATTGTTCTTAAAGAGCTAACCATTTCCCCCCACCCCCGAATCCCCAAAAGGTTTGTGGTTCTGCTCCATTCGTGTTTTTTGTCTGGATCTTGTTTTTCTCAGAACTACCTCACCTGTCATTAATTGTCACCAACATAAACACCAAATACTGCGTTACAAGCAATGAGTCATGTCAGCTAATAACAAAGATGATGTCTTATGGAAGGGATTCAAAGCTCACATAAATCTGAATGTCTTTTGGGGGGGAGGGGGTCATATGCTAAGAAATGTTTGTGGTTCTGGTCTTTCCAGGAAAGGCTCAGTAGGTTTCTATAATAATCATCTCACACAGTATTTGTATTCCTAAAAGGCTGTTAAAAATCTATTGCAAATCAGGATTGTCTCCTTTCAGAAGCTAAAAAAAGAAAAGAAAAGAAAAGGGTGTGTGTGTGGGGGGGGAGATAAAAAGTTTTCTCAAAGTAAAGCATATGTTTTTGAAGTTCTCTGCTTTCAGCAAGTTCTGTTCTATTTAATAGCTTCCAGAGTCAAGAAGGTCTCAGGTAGACCCAAGTTACCTAACCACATGAGCAATTAGTTCCTCCAGACAGTATGTCTGGTGTAATGTAGTTCACTTAACTTCACATGGTGAATCAGCTCACTTTGATGTGTTTTTTTTCCTTCCCTCCTATTATTTCTTTTCCTTGTCTCTTGGCAGCTGCCTGTCTTGACACCTGACCTCCACTTGCTCCATGGATTGACTGTTTCAGGCACTATTAGAGAATTAAAATCTGTACCATTCGCCGGAGAACCTGAGTCCTCCCCAGAGTTCACTGCCAAACCCAGGTCTTCAAATGCAAAGCAGAGCACTGCTGCTGCAGCTTCCCTTGGGTAGTCTGTTTGATGGAGGTTTGATTAAGAATCTGGTTGCTCTTTCCAACATTTATCTGAAGACAGATATGCTCTGGTAGAATCAGCACAGATTTTTCATGCAGGTCTATGTCTTAAAATAAAGCTCAGAATTTCTTCAAAACTTGACAAAAACTATTCTCCCACAAACAAAAATCATTAAGAAAAATGCAATTCACAGAGTTTGAAGCCAAATGTTTTAATACTTGGCCTAATAACTCTGCTGTTTTTGTTTTTAAAGCATAAGAGTATTGTAGCTAATTAAATAGGAAATGACATTAACAATGAACTACCAGATAAAGAATGACCATTGCTAACTGAACTCTTGGTTTAAGATTTTATCAGTGTATTCCCAGACAACTAAAGTGCAGGTGCTCCTAACTAGTTAATTTGTCTTGCACTGTATACAGATGGTCACTCAAGCACTTAAATGCTATTTCCTATTGTCTCTCAACCAGTTTCTCGAACAGATATTGCATATTGCTAAACCACACCTCTTGTTAGTGTATCTTAATTCAATTAAGCATGTTTTTCTCCCCTAAGGAGTAAGGTAAAATATTTCACCTCATTCTTTCTTCACTCAAACATAACCCTGATAAGATCAGTTTTAGGAACACTTACTTGTCTGCAGGGAAAAAAAAAAAGAGTAATAAATTTGCTAATCCACATTCTTTAAATTGCTTGACATGCAGCCAGAGACAACGTTGTGAAAATCTAATAAAGAATGCCATTTACCAATGTGCTTTTGGGGACTGAACTTTTCAAGGTCTGATGCATAGAAAACATCACCTGTCCTATTAGGGTGGATGGTGCTCATGAATTATTTTACTTGTAGCTTGGTATGTGAATTCTGCACATTTACTTGGCTCAAATAGTACTGGAGGTTTACACGTTGTATATTCATACTGACATGGGTTGGGGTATAAATTAGCCTACAGTGGTACTGAGTGTTAAACATAGGCTGGCAACATTTTTTTAATCAATACAATGATTAAGGACATAGGGACAAATTCAGAGCCAATGTAAAGTCTGACAAACTACATGTGAGTGTAGGTTGTTAGATGGAGAAGGGGCCTCTGGAGTTCCTGAGATCAGACAACAACTATGAATCTGAATTTAAAACATGCAAAGACTATAAAGGACTCTTGGTTGGGCAGAGTTCGAGGAGGAAAAAAACAAACAAAGAAACAAAAAAAAAACCCAAAGAGGAGGAAGTACAAAGGTGAACACTTAACTAGCTTTCCTCTCCATCACTTATCTATACACATCCCTACTCCTGCATCCCATGGATGGCTCCTTTTCCTTCTACAACTACACAGACTGCGGCTTAGATCCTCAGCAGGTGTAAAACAGTATAGCTATGACACTATGCTGATTTCCACTAGTTGACAGAAGTGCTGGAATTACAAGTGTTTGGGGATGTGTGTGTGTGGGGGGGGAGGTGGGGCAGCATGCTGCCACACCCCCTGGCTTGAAGTGTTTTCCATTTTATAAAGGGTTCACGGGTTGGTTCAACAGTCTCAGCACCCCCACTATACACGCCTGTCAGTTGAGGATTTGGCCTTCTGACTCTCACCAGCTTACCTGACCGCATTGCTTACATACATGTAACATACAGTGCACCAATGTATGTATGACTCTGTGGAAATCCCTGTTTATCACACACACCTAGCCAGCCTACCCATTGTTGATACGCATAGGCTCAGTGCTCCATCCTACTCCGTGAAAGACCCTACGATGCAATTTTATTGAGCTCTGGTCTCTCACTCTTTGGAGCTAGGGCTGCAGCAGAGGAAGGGCACTCTACTCCTGGCAGAAGGAAGGCGTGCTTCTTGACTCTCAACAGTGACACCTCCACTAAGTAGCAGTTCTCAAATGTCACTGCACCTCAACCCCCTTCTGACAACAAAAAATACTACATGACCCAAAGCCTGAGTCCGCGCGAGCGGAGTGTGTGTGTGTGTGTGTGTGTGGGGGGGGGGGGGGGCGCAAAGCCCTAGCCCCGCCGCCCAGGGCAGAAACCGAAGCCCAAGCCTTGTCGCCCAGAGTGGCGGTGCTCGGGCTTCAGCTTCAGCCCCGGGGCAGTGGGGTTCAAGCCCCAGCTTCAGACCCAGGACCCAGAAAGTCTAACGCCAGCCCTGGTGACCCCATTAAAATGTGGTCGTGACACGCTTCGGGGTCCCAACCCACAGTTTCCGAACCGCTGGATTAAGGGATGACAACGATGGACTCAGAGGAGTATTTGTCTACTCTTCAGCTGTGAGCACGGTGGCAAAAACAAATGGCCTCCTGTGATTTGTGCAGCTGGATGATCCTCATGTCTCCGGAAATACCTGGGCCCTCAGTCTATACCTCTCCACAGCCTTTGCCTGTGTTACAGTTTGGTACAAAGTTGTTGAATTATTTATGACTGAATAATTCAGCATTTTACAGTGTTGTTACAATAGCAATTTGTTACCGTTTAACCCATCGCCATATTATAGTTACACGAAGGGCCATATGTATCCTTACCCAATGGAGCTGTCTTGTAATGAAGTCATTTTGTCCACCTCAAAAGGAGGTTCAATGATAACTTTGATCTATAATTAGCACATTGTAGCGCTCTACAATAAATACATACATACTTCATCAATTAGATATGGGCTTAGAATGGATCTGAACTTTCCCAAATTTCAGAAATGTTCTGTTCACGTCCCTCTCTACCATAAACCTAGCATCTGTGCTCACTGGAAGTGGAGATCTACTATACCTATGTTTATATAAGTAACAACAAGGCCAGATTCTGAAATGGTATAAATCACAGCATAGGAAACGGATAGCAGCATAGCTCATTTACATCATCTGAGCATCGTGTGTGTGTGTGTGTGTGTGTGTGTGTGTGTTGAGAGAGAAATGGTTTTTGTATTCCAGCTACATTGATAGAAATCTTTCTGCTCATTTCCCTTATTTATTTAGATTGGTTTTGATTTTGGTCCTGTATCCCTGTGTCTCTTTTACACGGCTGCAGATTTTTATGGCAGAGGTTTTAGAGACCTTGCTATAAATGTATTATAATTTACATCCTAATGGAAAAAACACACTACAAATCATGAATATGTCACAAAACGTATTTCACAGAAGACCCCAGCTGATGTGTAATATTTAAAACTAAGCCTTCACTTCTCAGTCCCACAAATGATGTTGAGTTAAGTGAATAGAACATTGTGAACTTTCTCTGAAGTGTGGTAGTCAATTTTCCATCTTGTATACATGCATAGAGAATTTATGACGATTATGAGAGGATTCTGTTAATACCAAGAGATCCCATGCAGCTAAAAACAAGAGAAGACAGATATTTGCTTGGATGTGCTTGTTTATTTTTAAGGCATCTAGGCAAAAATAGAGATTGTTCCTGAAACCCATTTTTCTTATCTGACCACCTCTTCTTGTTTCTGCCACAACCTCCTATTTAGGACTTGAGCAATCCATTTGTGTATCCCATTGAACCGATTGGATAATAGGATACTAACTGCCTTCTGAAACAGTCAACTGCAGAGTGTTTCACTGTCATCACAAATGAGGGAGATGCAACAGACAGGGGAGTTATCTTCTCCTCTTAGGATGAATTTCTCAATTCCTCATTAACACTGAATAGCACCCTCCTCCATAAAGGATCCTTTTGGTTTCCACGGTACTAACTGTAGAGTAAGGAGTTATTCAGTATGAGCAAGAGTATCCGAATCTAGCTGTTGATCTGATCTCAAAAGGGAAACTCTGGAACATGTCTGCAAGGACAACAGTTAATCCCATGGATACCGTTTCATCTCAGCCACTTTCAAACATATGCGGTGGGATATGCAATTCACCTCACACATGCCCGCCATACATTTTCTGGCTTTACATAGGGATAGTCCTGAAGGAAGTGTTTATTAGTGAATTCAATTTGTTTCAGTATTCTAACACATCTTATTTTTTCACATCCTCCAGCCTGATCTAAAGCTCATTTGCAATATTCCCATTGAGTTCAATGGACTCTGAATCAGGCTCTCGGGGGGTGGGGGGGAGTTGGTGATCAGATGGTGCGTCAGGTAGCGGGAAATGACCTGACATGTGCATGGCCTTATAGCTGGGTGTTAAAATGAGAAAAACTAGGGAGAAACAGTACAAGGCAATGAAGGATGGCAATTGTGTGAGAGCCACAAACATGGTGCTGAGAAAGAGGATGTTTTTAACTAAACCAAAACATCCCCCAACAGGGGCAAACTGCAGAATGTAACTGCAGAAACATTTAATAAGAAACCGCAAGCTCCAGTCTTTTGTTCATTTAATTTATATCAGTGTGTGCACACACAAAATACTACAAACCAGACCTCTGCTCTAGACTGAATCAGATCATTCTTTCATGAAATCAGAAAGGAATTCAAAGGTCACTATGGTACCATAATCCTTGGAAAATTGAGGACGAATATTTGTATCTGTGCCGTGATCCCATTCTTCCCACCTGGCTGATCAATCCTTTGACCAACCCCACAACTCAAACTACCCCCAGGCCAAGTAGCAAAACCCTCCAATTTACCTCCACTCCAGCATTAAGTGCTCAGCACCTTGCAGGAGGCACTCAGTGCTTTGCATAAGTATTTAGACCTAATCTTTGAACATCGGAGCAGCAGAATCCTCCCACTCCACATTCATGCCTGGGTCTCCACCCTAACTTGGCAAAACTTCCTAGCCATTAATCCCACACCTTGACATGCATCCCCAAACAAACGGGAGGTCTGAGTGTTTTCCTTCCAATTACTTGTTGTTCAAATGTATTAAGCTTTTTGGCAAATTCTAAGTAATCGTCAATGTGTCTTTTTGTGCGGGTCAGTTACCTCTAAGATGTTGACAAAGATCAGTAAAAAATGTGTATATGTTTCCAGTTGTGCCACAAAAATGTGCAAGACAAGAAAACCCCAGTTGCTTTACCCACATCCATTAATCTTTCTATTGGCTAAACAAACTCTCCCCTTTTTCAGTAGCTAGCAAGCAGAGCAATTTCCAGTGTGGTATAAAAAACAGTATGGTACTTTATAGAGGAAAAAGAGAGGTGGGGGAAGAAAACAAACTCTCCATACACAGCAGAAGCTTTTATGCCATATAACTAAGCACACACTGTAGCCACATTTAAATGTCTGGGCTGTAATGCAGTAACTCAGTCACAATGCTGACCAGTCTACAAACACAGCAAGGAAACCTGGCAAGAAATTCCTATAACAAACCAGGCTTGCAATAAAAGCCATCTGCAGAAGTGCCAATTATCCTTCTCCTCAAATGATTATGTTCCTTCTAGTTTTGCTGACAAGCAAGTTATGCCACATTTTAATAGGCAATAAAATGTATTATTAAATAATTAGTAGCTAAGAAACAGAAATTAGAGGGCACTTCCTTTCACATACATCCCCCCCAGTACTTCAAACTATTGATTTAAGGCAACTTGATCCTCTAAAGAGAACAAAATGGAACCTGATACAGCAGTTTACTGTGACACAATTACAAGGCTAATGATTGTTCATGGAGAAATGAGCAGGGAGAAATTCCAGAAAATTCCACCAGCTCTGTTTTGTCTGATCTGTGTCTAAATCCCCCAAAGACCTAAAATTTCTTTAAATCTGTTCCTTGTTCTGAGCCCATTAATTACAGCGCTAAAGGTAACAGAGTATTGATGTCTTTCCCCGACTCCCTCCATTCACCCCCAGGTAATGTCTGATACTTGTTCAGCCTTAAAAAGGTATGGTTGCACTAACTGAAAAAAGCCCACTAAGACCAATTAAGGCCTTTACTAAGAGGCTGAAAAGAAGACAAATGGAGGCAGAAAGCCCGATTACAAGGAACCTTTGTACAAATGTAAAGCAATTAGATTGGTCTCAAGGGCTAGCCAATGTGGTACCTATAAGTAAAGGATTTTACAGCTTGTCTAAACTTTGAAAAATTCTCTCTTTCTTCCTTTCTTTGTAGTTGAATATAAAGTGAATCCTATATTAGTGTCATATATCAGCTGATAGCTCGATATTGGTTTCCCTGAGCACGTTAAAACTGAATGCCGGTCTCAAGGTCCCTTGTGGATGGCAACAGTATTATACGGTCTGTTCTAACTTACAAGGGAAGGAGATATGCCTGATGTTGAAACCATGATAATAAACAGCACCATTTCTTTCAAGCTTCTCTTAACTGCCTAATGGTAATCCCTCGAATGTCTCAAATATCCTACATTGTCCCACATAAACTGGCATAGAGAGAAAGATAAACTTCTGTTTGATATCTTTAATAATAAAAATAACAGTAATAATACTTTGAATTCCCACAGTGCCTTTCATTTGAGGATCTCAACTTGGTTTACACCATGCATGAGAGTAAGATAAGTGAGTAGTATTATCCCCATTTGACAGATAAAGAAACTGAGGCACATCAAGTAACTAACGTCTACAAGGTCACAACCAGGAATAGAGTCTGTGGCACAACCAGGAATAGCAACCAGGTCTCCTGACTCTTGGCCTTGTGCTTTACATGCAAGATTAGCCTTTAAGATAATTGATGCATGTGAAACAAATATCAGGTAATTGTGCCGAATGACACTGGTCACGGGTTTGTTGCTGCTCATCAAAATTTTTGCTTTTTCAATACTTGCTGAGGGGGCAGGGGGAACACAGACTAATTAAGAACAAAAGGAAAAGCTCATATACCTTGCTGTTCATCTTCTTGTTATCTTTTTAAAATTCAAGGAGAAAGGCCAGATTTAATTCACTCATTAAACTATAGTTTACTTTGTTCTTATTCATTTCTCCTAACTCCATGGTGTTTACAATATTTGAGGATGAATTAATTCTACTGGGAAGTGACCATTTGGGAAAGGTTCCCGCCATCTTTAGATCAAAGGTGTTCTGGACCAGATTTTCTGAAGAGCTGTGGGACTTCTTTTCACACATTCAGCACCCACAATTGGGGCCAGATTTTCAAAAGAGCTCAGTTACCATTTAAACAGAGGACACATTTTCTCAAGACCTCTGTACCCAGCAGCTCCCATCCCATTGTAGCACTTACCGCCAGGTTTTCAAAAGAGCTCAACACCCAGCCTGCTGAATTCTTTTGAAAATGTTATAGTGTGTAGATGGGAGTTGAGCTCTTCTGAAAATCTGGTCCCAATTATAGGTGCTAAACCCTTCTGAAAATTCTGGCCTAAATAAATAAATAGCACAGTGATTTAATGTACTAGCCCATCACTGCCTGATAGTCAGGTTTAAATAGGTTTCAGTTGTAAGTAAAAGAAGTCTGGATAGACTACAATCAACCACCATAAAACCATGGCACAATCTGTCCCTAACAGTCTCTGCTGTACATAAACTCAGGGCTAGCTGGGGTGTTGCAGGCCACATTTACAGGTCAATCATGCAGCCATTTGGGGATACATACGTTCAGAGCACCTGAGCAGACCCCAATTTTAATGGCACTAAAAATTCAAACACATGCAAACAGCAATTAATAACAACAAAACATAACAATAAAACACCAGAATATACATCTATCTTTAATAATAAGGGCAGCCTGGGTACCTTTGCTATGTGAATTACTGTAGTTAAGCACGTAGTATTGATGGGCTGAAAGGGGAGGGTGAGGAGGCTGAAGCATGAAATCAGTGCAAACTATGCTGAGGTTACTTAAAATAAGGGCTGCCAATTAATCACAGTTAACTCACGTGATTAACTCAAAAAAATTAATCGCGATTAATCACACTGTTAAACAATAGAATACCAACTGAAATTTATTAAATATTTTTGATGTTTTTCTACATTTTCAAATATATCAATTTCAGTTACAACACAGAATAGAAAGTGTACAGTGCTCACTTTATATTACTTTTGCTTACAAATATTTGCACTTAAAAACGATATGATTAGTATTTTTCAATTCACCTCATACAAGTACTGTAGTGCAATCTCTTTATCATGAAAGTGCAACTTCAAATCTAGTATTTTTTGTTACATAACTCCAGTCAGAAACAAAACAATGTAAAACTTGAGAGCCTCCAAGTCCACTTAGTCCTACTTCTCGTTCAGCCAATCACGGAGAGAAACAAGTTTGTTTACATTTACGGGAGATAATGCTGCCCACTTCTTAATTACAATGTCACCTGAAAGTGAGAACAGGTGTTCGCATGGCACTGTTGTAGCTGGCGTAGCAAGATATTTACGTGCCAGATGCGCTAAAGATTCCTATGCCTCTTCATGCTTTGGCCATCATTCCAGAGGACATGCTTCCATGCTGATGACTCTCGTTAAAAAAAATGTGCTAATTAAATTTGTGAGTGAACTCCTTGGGGGAGAATTGTATGTCTACTGCTCTGTTTTACTCGCATTCTGCGATATATTTCATGTTATAATAGTATCAGATGATGACCCAGCACATGTTGTTCTTTTAAGAACACTTTCACTGCAGATTTGACAAAACGCAAAGAAGGTACCAATGTGAAATTTCTAAAGATAGCTACAGCACTCGACCAAGGTTTAAGAATCTGAAGTGCCTCCAAAATCTGAGCGAGATGAGGTGTTGAGCATGCTTTCAGAAGTCTTAAAAGAGCAACTCTCTGATGTGGAAACTACAAAACCCAAACCACCAAAAAAGAAAATCAACCTTCTACCGGTGGCATCTGCATCAGTCCACACTGCTTTGGATTGTTATCGAGCAGAACCCGTCATCAGCACGGACACATGTCCTCTAGAATAGTGGTTGAAGCATCAAGGGACATATGAACCTTTAGTGCATCTGGCATGTAAATATCTTGCAATGCCGGCTACAACAGTGCCATACAAACACCTATTCTCACTTTCCGGTGACATTGTAAACCAGTAGCAGGCAGCATTACCTTCTGCAAATGTAAACAAACTTGTTTGTCTGAGCGATTGGCTGAACAAGAAGTAGGACTCATTGGACTTGTAGGCTCTAAAGTTTTACGTTATTTTATTTTTGAATGCAGGTTTTTTGGGTACATAATTCGACATCTATAAGTTCAATTTTCATGAGAGAGATTGCACTACAGTACTTGTATTTGATGAATTGAAAAATACTATTTCTTTTGTTTTTTACAGTGCAAATATTTGTAATAAAAAAATCAAGTGAGCACGGTACACTTTGTATTCTGTGCTGCAATTGAAATCAATGTATTTCAAAATGTAGAAAACATCCAAAAATATTTAAAGAAATGGTATTCTATTATTGTTTAATTGCACGATTAATCACGATTAATTTTTTTAAATGCTTGACAGCCCTACTTAAAATCATCTGAGCAAGGACAGTGGGCTATACTTAAACTAGGTTCTTAGGGAAAAAAAGCCTTTCATAGCCATTATCCTTCAGGCTAACTCATTGTCTTCAAAAGGCTGCATCTCTAGATCTCAAAACATGGAAGCAAACGTCATGTCAAAGAACAAATGTTTAAAGAAACGATAGGACAAGTCAGGGTGTCTACTTCATTATTCTATCAAGCCCCAGGACAGCATATTTCTGTATATGTCGTGTTATCAATATCCCCTTCCAGAGCTACAAAAGGAGACCTTGTCACTGACTAACAAAGTGTAGCTAAAGACTGTGATATTTGTTGTCTAGAGTTCTTAGCAATAATGATTTTTGATACTTTATATCTTCTCTCCCCCCTCTGACACATACAGACGCAGTTTGCCTCAGGTAAAGCTAGGGGCTAAAATGCTCTAGTGATGTACCCGTGATCTGGTAATTACATCTCATCCAGTCAAAACCACTTGCTGCAACACTGGATACACATTACTATGTGGTAGTCTTGCATTGTGGGAAAAAGCTTCAGGGTACTTTTCCACAACACTGAAATTTGAATGAATCCAAATAGTCTATGTTTCCATTAGCCAGTCCTTGTAAAAGACACCCACCCAGCCACCCACTATCATGGTGCTCAGGTGAAAGTATTCCAAACTAAATATATGCCAAACTTTACCTTATTGATACATAAACATGTTCACTTCAGCTAAAGAGCTGATAATTATTCTGCTGTTTAGTAACTCTATTAAATCTATTAAGGTAGCACAACAAAGTATGCAGCCTTTAACAATGAATGGGGAAATAATTAAGTTTTAAAGCTAGCCAGTGAAAGATAATGCCAGAGCGGTTTTGCCGCTGCAGTGTAGATAAAGAAAGGGATATACAATTGAACATTAATTAGGTACAAGCAAACATCTTTGCTAATAGCTCATGTTCTCATTCCCAAAATGTCAACAATAGATATTAGTGCCAGATGCTGGTATTACATCTCCCATGACTGTGAGTAGGACATGGGAATAGACATGTGTGTTTAGAGAAAATGCCAGTGCTATCAAGGGAAAATCTGACATGATGTCACAAGAGTAGTATGTTTTCCTCATAAGGGATTTGCTAAACAAGCTGTTCTATTATTAATGGTGGTTCATGTGTCACACGATGAAGTCCTGGGAAGTAAAGCAAATGCGGAAGATACAATGAACTTTAGTAACACATAAACCAGAGTCAAAATTCGTATACTGTGACACCAAGGCACAGTCACTAAATAGAAAAATGCTCTTTAAGTTATCAAGCACCTTTCTCCCAAATTGCTTTAAAAATATTAATTATTCTACCACAACTGCAGAGGTTATACATACAGGGACATCCAATGCTCCACCTGTGTAAATCAGGATCGCTTCATTAGCATCAGCGAAGCTGGACCTATGCACATGTGGAGGATATGGCCTGCAGCAATTATTGCATATTCTATACACTGTAAAACTCCCCCAGCAGGAGTGCAGCCAACTATTAGGGAAAATGTGGCGAAGTGACAAACATCCACCCCCACACAGAAACTTGTGAAGACTAAATCCCACTTAAAGTACAAAGGCAAGACAACTCTGTCCAAACTAGCTTTTAGTCAGTACAGTGAAGTTATCAATAGTCTCACTTTTGCAAGAAGTGCCACACGTGGTCAGAACCTAGGGTTTTAAGAACTCATCCAAAAGAGGACAATTCCAGCACCACATTGCCCCCTAGCACCATGCTGAGGCATTTGTTTAATACCAGCTCAAGACAGAAGAGTGTCACAGATTGAATACGCATCATCACATCCTGCAGCATCCATGTTTCCCTTAGGTGTCTCCCTCCCCAACCTGACCAGGTTTAATTTTAGAGATTTGATACGAACACAGCTTGGGATGGTATAAAGAAAGTTCTTCAAACTTGTAAATAATGCATCTCTGTAATGGTATTTGAACTCCGCTTTAACCATATCAAGTAGGAACTTTCAAATATCACTTACCCTTTAACCACAATTCCAAATGTCTAAATCCTGGCTTTTCTTTTAATCTCATTTGAAAATTGGATTACACTGATACCGTTTACATTTCATTTCCCTTCCTCCATGTAAAAACATCACTAACTACATTTTGCTTTCCCTCCCACTCCTCTTTCCCCCCAGGTCTCTAAATCCCATTGGTCTTCCGTAGCCCTGATACAACTCAGGCCTTGGCTACACTTGCGAGTTGCAGCGCTGTAAAGCCGCCCCCAGCGCTGTAACTCACTCCCCGTCCACACAGGCAAGGCATTTGCAGCGCTGTATCTCCTTGGTTGCAGCGCTGCATGTACTCCACCTCTCCGAGAGGAATAGCGAGTGCAACGCTGCCGCTGCAGCGCTGCGGTGCCAGTGTGGCCACCCAATGCGCTATGAATGGCCTCCAGAATTATTCGACAGTATCCCACAATGCCAGTTCTAGCCACTCTGGTCATCAGTTCAAACTCTACTGCCCTGGCCTCAGGTAACCAACCATGTGACTGACCCTTTACATTCCCCGGGAATTTTAAAAATCCCCTTCCTGTTTGCTCAGCCCGGTGCGGCGTGGAGTGCTATCAGCAAATCTTTCCAGGGACCATGCCTCCACGTGCCAAGCGAGCCCCATCATGGAGCAATGGCGAGTTGCTGGACCTCATCAGTGTTTGGGGGGAGGAAGCTGTCCAGTCTCAGCTGCGCTCCAACCGTAGGAATTACGATACCTTCGGGAAGGTATCAAAGGACATGATGGAAAGGGGCCATGACCGGGACACCCTGCAGTGCAAGATTAAAGTCAAGGAGCTGTGGAGTGCCTACCGCAAAGCCCGCGACACAAACGGCCGCTCGGGTGCTCCTCCTGCGACCTGCAGATTCTACAAGGAGCTGGATGCGATACTTGGGGTTAACCCCACCCCCACTCCGAGCACCACCATGGACACTTCAGAGCTGGTGTGGGCGGGTGAGGAGGAAGAGGAGGAGGAAGAAAACGGGAGTGATGGTGGTGGGCCGGATGGAGACACCCCAGAATCCCTGGAGCCATGCAGCCAGGAGCTCTTCTTGAGCCAGGAGGATGGTAACGAGTCGCAGCGGCCGGTACTTGGTGGAGGACAAACAGAAGAGCAGGTTCCCGGTAAGCATTTTTTTGTTTTTTTTCAGGAAGGAATTTTTTCGGTGCGGGCTCTTTGGGAGAGGAGGGTTAAGCATGCATGCCTAGATGCGGTATAGTGCATTGATGTGGTTTATCACATCGCGGTAATCAGCCTCGGTAATTTCTTCGAATGTCTCATCCAGAATGTGTGCAATGCACTTGCGCAGGTTTATAGGGAGAGCCACCGGGGTCCTTGTCCCAGCCAGGCTAACGTGTCCGCGCCACTGTGCCGCGAGGGGCGGAGGGGACCATTGTTGCACACAGGCAAGCTGCATATGGGCCAGGGCGGAAGCCTCATTGCAGTAGAAGACCCTCCCTTGCTTCCCAGGTCACCCTCAGCGGTGAGATATCGTCCAGGATGAACTCCTGTGGAAAATGTTGGGACAGTGTTCAGTGTAGGTGCCCCCTGAAGCTGTTGGCTCTCCCCAAGGCACAGAAACCCAGAGGACAGTGCAGCCCTGAAACAATCAGTCCCCATTACTCACCATTTTGAGGCTCCTGTGGGATATGTGTGCTTTGTTTTGGACGGGAAAATTATGCTATTGTGTAGACCCTGTGTGTTTTCTACTCCTTAAGTGCGGGGGAAATCATTACTCTGTCTGGTATAAACAATGCTGCCTCTGTTTATTCATAGATTCATAGATTCTAGAACTGGAAGGGACCTCGAGAGGTCATCGAGTCCAGTCCCCTGCCCGCATGGCAGGACCAAATACTGTCTAGACCATCCCTGATAGACATTTATCTAACCTACTTTTAAATATCTCCAGAGATGGAGATTCCACAGTGTTTAACCATGCTGACAGTTAGGAACTTTTTCCTAATGTCCAACCTAGACCTCCCTTGCTGCAGTTTAAACCCATTGCTTCTTGTTCTAGCCTTAGAGGCTAAGGGGAACAAGTTTTCTCCCTCCTCCTTATGACACCCTTTTAAATACCTGAAAACTGCTATCACGTCCCCTTGTTAAATGTTACGTTTTGCCTATACAGCTGCATCAACCTCAGCTGTCCCTCTTATCACCTGCTCAGAGACTGCAAAGACTCAGGAAGAGACCGCGAAAAAGCAAAGAAGACATGCTGCAAGAAATGATGCGGCAATCTATTAAAGAGAACGAGAAGGCACAGGACTGGAGGAAGAGAAAAAGCAGGATCCGCCAGGAAAACACAGCGCACCGGCGGCAAAGCACCGCGCATCGGCAGCAAAGCACTGATAGGCTCATCAGCATCCTGGAGCGCCAAGCAGATGCTATCCAGGAGCTGGTAGCCATGCAGAAAGAGGAGCAGTACCAAAAACGCAAATGTCACCCCCCCCTACAGCCCTTGTCCCAAAACTCTTTCCGCTGTGCCCCACTGTCACCTCCAACCCACTTTCCCCAACTTCCGTGTTCTTCACGCCACCTGCTGCCTCCAACACCAGTATCTTCACCACCCAACCCTGAAGACCACGACCCTTACCCTCTGCACTCAACCCCCATCACCATGCAGTATAGCTATCCCAAAGTGCAGCACTCACTGCACAGCACACCAGACAGGACATACGTGGATCTGTGATTGTACTGTTCCCCACTCCACCCCCTTTTTTCTTTTCAATAAATGGAATCTTTGGCTTTGAAAACATTCTTTATTATTGCATAAAGTAAAAGACTCCTTAGCCCAGGAAATAAACAGGCACTGCAAGTCTGCTTGTCTGCTAAGCAGACAGTGATTCCTAAAGATTGGAACTACTGCACTTCACTCCCGTGCAGGGCACCAGATATCACTGCTGGTTTTCAGCTTCAAATTGCTCCCTCAAGGCATCCCTAATCCTTGCAGCCCCACGCTGGGCCCCTGTAATAGCCCTGCTCTCTGGCTGTGCAAATTCAGCCTCCAGGTGTTGAATCTCAGAGGTCCATGCCTGAGTGAAGCTTTCACCCCTCCCTTCACAAATATTATGGAGGGCACAGCACACGGATATAACCGCGGGGATGCTGCTTTCGGCCAAGTCCAGCTTCCCATACAGAGATCACCAGCGGGCCTTTAAATGGCCAAAGGCACACTCCACAGTCATTCGGCACCGGCTCAGCCTGTAGTTGAACCGTTCCTTGCTGCTGTCAAGGCTCCCTGTGTAGGGTTTCATGAGCCACGGCATTAATGGGTAAGTGGAATCTCCAAGGATCACAATGGGCATTTCAACTTCCCCTACCGTGATCTTCCACTCTGGGAAAAAAGTCCCGGCCTGCAACTTCCTGAACAGCCAAGTGTTCCAAAAGATGCGTGCATCATGCACCTTTCCAGGCCAGCCTGTGTTAATGTCACTGAAACGCCCACGGTGATCCACAAGCGCCTGGAGAACCATAGAGAAATACCCCTTCCGATTAACGTACTCGGATCCTAGGTGGGGTGGTGCCAGAATAGGAATGCGCGTCCCATCTATCGCCCCTCCACAGTTAGGGAACCCCATTTGTGCAAAGCCATCCACTATTTCCTGCATGTTACCCAGAGTCACGGTTCTTCTGAGTAGGATGCGATTAATGGCCTTGCAAACTTGCATCAACACGATTCCAACGGTCGACTTTCCCACTCCAAACTGGTTTGCGACTGACCGGTAGCTGTCTGGAGTTGCCAGCTTCCAGATTGCAATAGCCACCCGCTTCTCCACTGGCAGGGCAGCTCTCAATCTCGTGTCCTTGCGCCGCAGGGTGGGGGCAAGCTCCTCACACAGTCCCATGAAAGTGGCTTTTCTCATCCGAAAGTTCTGCAGCCACTGCTCGTCATCCCAGACTTCCATGACCATGTGATCCCACCACTCGGTGCTTGTTTCTCGAGCCCAAAAGCGGCGTTACATGGTGCTGAGCATGTCCGTGAATGCCACAAACAATTTCGTGTTGTACGCGTTATGCGTCTCGATAGCATCGTCTGAATCCTCACCCTCACTCTCACTGTCACTTTGGATCTTAAGGAATAGTTTGATAGCCAAACATGACGTGCTGGCGAGACTCGTCAGCATACGCCTCAGCAGTTCGGACTCCATTTCCCGCAGACAGATCGCGCTGCACAGAAACCGTTGAAAGATGGCGCCAAAGGTGGACGGAAACAAAGGGATTTCTGGGATGCGAAGCAATGCATCACGGGGCATTGGGACAGGACCCAGAATCCCTCGCACCCACGCCCCCTTCCCACAATCCACGGCGCCAGAATGGTAAAAGGTGCTCTGTGGGATAGCTGCCCATAATGCACCGCTCCCAATAGCGCTGCAATTGCCGCAAATGTGGCCACGATAGTGCGCTGGGCAGCTGTCAGTGTGGACAGACTGCAGCGCTCTCCCTACTCAGCTGCATGAAGTCAAGTTTAACTCACAGCGCTGTACATCTGCAAGTGTAGCCAAGGCCTCAGAATCTCAGTATTTTTCCTCTGCTGAAAGTATCTTCCCCCCCCTCCCCACACACACTACGTAATAATCACCAGCTCTCAAGCTGAGGTGGTCTGGACAGTAAGCTTTTTTCAGAGACACCAGTCACTATAACCTTCTAAGTGGTCAGGTGGGCACAACAAGAAATTTCAGTCCTGCATAGGGTGACCAGACAGCAAGTGTGAAACATTGGGACAGGGGATGGGAGGTTATAGGAGCCTATATAAGAAAAAGACCCAAAAATTGGGACATCTGGTCACCCTAGTCCTGCATCAGGTTATGAGCATAGCATAGTAACTTTGCACCATTCAGATGTCTTCCTGGCTGACAAAGAGCACCAGGCTAAGACATGAACTGATAAAACTTGGCCCAACCCTAGGTGCACATTTTTCAAGACATCAAACACTCAGTGAACACTATCAGGTTGGCTTACTAGTTTCAAATTTTGATGGCAGTCAGCGGAAGATTGGTAATTCTGTATTTGTTTCTTTGTTTCTTTTGTTTCAATTACAAATGGACCAAACCAAGAACCTTTCATTCTAACCACACCCCTCCCCCACAATAAAATTTAGCAGTTTGGATAAAATGGAATATGAATCCAAATGAACCCTAACACCCTCCTCCTTGACCAATCTGTTTTTTTTTAAATGTAATACAATATATTTTGTTTGAGATGTATCTGTTTCAATGGGGAAAAGAGGAGAAGAAAAAGAAAGCCAGATGACTGCAGGAAGACACTATGTAGTTTTACTAACGTGAAGATATTTAATGGGGATTTCACTCAAATCTGAAGGCTGTTTGGAACAAGGCAGTATTTTTAGCTTCCTGAAAATGGTTAAGGATTTGTTGTACGTTGTGTACCTAAGTTTCTTTTCTGAGCTGCAAGGCACATCACACACGTACACCCTGAGGCCACAAAATGAATGAGAGGCATTTACTTGCAGTTTCCCCCCTTCTTACCTACATTCCAATGCTGTTTAGAAGAAAAAAGCTCTGGGCTGAAACCTTCTCTAGGTTCAGTGAAAGAAATTCCAGTCACAGCCAAGAGGGTAAAACTTCCTCACTTTCCACTCGAAAATAAACCACTTTGGCTCATTAGCAGCCAAATAGAATCATAGACCACAGTGCCCAGGCATTGGCAAAAGCAGGTGCCTTTCAAAAATACTTTCTCTCTCTTCTTCACAAGACAAGGGTTGGATCCTGTATCATTTTGTTTCTTTATAAGAAATGTTAAACCGTTTTGTTCGTCTTTGAACATCTCTGTCTAAGAATTTAACACACAACCAGATCTGTTCCTTTACATTACAAATTATTGTTCACAGTGTAGCAACACGTGGAAAAGTTGCCTGGTTAGAGGAGACTACACATGGGCACAAGTCATCATAAGTGAGTGATGGTAAGTCTCAAGAAACCTACATGCCCATTCCCTTACTTGTAATAGCATAAGTTCAACGGGTTCCATTTGTTGCATCCAAGAAGACATGGGTATACTCATCATCTTCACTATCACAACGAGGGGCTTAGCTAAATGTTCCTACTCACACCAGGCAGGAATAACCTGGGAGCCATGCAGCAGAACTCTCAGGATTGGATTCCCCTGTGTTGCTCATCTTTTGCTTCTATGCAAGAAATGCTGCACCTGTGTTGTGTGAGATGTGGAGGCGTTTGTAGTTCCCTGAGTGCATGCACATCTTGTCAAGTAAATGACAGCACAAAACAACGTCTGCAGATAAAAAACATGCATAACTGTGCGAATTAGAAAGGAATTTTATCCCTACATGCCTTTTCAAAAATTAAATGGAAATTGTTACTATTGAATTCCATTCAGGATAAGTAACAAATTAGTCAAGTACAGAGGTGACCAAACACTCCATGTAATTTGCACCCGGTTTGTTTTCCCCATAGACAATTCAATTTGTAACAAATTACTAGGAGGTAGGCTGTAGGATTTCTCTAAACAGTATAAATACTTTAGGCCTGATTCACCATTGCCCTATACCACGTGTGGTCATTTACATCAGTACAAATCAAGTGCAGTTCTGACTTTCAGAGTGTTACACCCATGTTGACTGCACAAGGAGCAAGGCAATTGTAAATCTGGCCCTGTCAATCAAATATTCAAAACCATGGCACTCAGGTGGGTTAAAAAATTTGGATAAATGAACTTCCCTACCCACTATTCAGACATTGTTTAAGCGGAGTGACAACCTAAGCACCATTAACTGATGTGCATTTTCTTAGTATTGATTCAGTTGCACTTGCATCAAAACACAAGACGTCCAGGGTCTCACCACTTCTGTCAATAAGTCTCCACTACAAAAACCAGGAACTGCACTGTTTCTTTAAGGAATATCCAAGGAGAAACGCACAAAATCCTTCGAATCAATCTGAAAGAGAGGCCAAGGACATTCCTTCCCAAGCATTAGATTTGGTTTCACATGAGATGATTAGACTCATCCATGCTAATTACACTAGAAAGAACTAATTAGAAAAATCTACCATTCAGCTAATGAGGGCTGGGCCTTAACTATCTCAGTGCTTCATTTTTCAGGCTGTAAAATATTACATTACTTCCCTTCCCCGCCCCCCGTCTATGTGCAAGTTGTTACCATATTAATTCTAGTAATAGCGTTGGTCATTAAATAGCAACTAAAGAAATATTTGTTAATACCGGCAAGTACTACAATTTATAGACAGCTGTTCATTGATGATTTCTCTGTCACCGAAGTGTCAATATGATAGGCCAAATGCTCTGCTGCTGCAAAGAGGTGTAGTCAAAGGAGCTACATTCCTTTACACCAGCAGAGAATCTGGCCCACTAGATCTGCATTGGTGAAAACAATAGTACAAAACTGGCAATGAATTCTATGTGCTGCTTCAAAGCAGGCTTTTAAATAAATATACTTTCCCCTTCCCTTGGGAATATTACAGAATAAGGGGTTTCACATGTAATATTATTAATGCAGAAGGAGAGTTTATTAAAAAGCAATGATATCACCTGATCAAGACTAACATCCCTGCCAAGGGTTACGCAGTATTTAGCAGGAAGCTGATGGAATGTGCATAATGAAAAGCTAATAAATCAGAGTCCTTCATTATACAATAAACTCATTAAGCTATTGCTAGAAAAAAGCAAGCCAGACATGGCACAATATTGTTAGAGTAGTAATGTTAAAAGCTTTCTTAGAAAAAAAAAAGTTCAAAGTCAGCCTTTGAATTCTGCTGTATTTACATATTTAGTGTCCATTTGGAGGTTTAATGAAAGATATTAGGAAATATCTATGTGAAGCAGCATCCATTCAGCACAGAAACTATGCTTCCCAAAAGAGGGTTTTCAGACAGCCTGGCAGGGAACCTATACTCTGCAGGATAATGTGTGAAATTAGTGAAAACTGAAATACCAGAACTTCCATCTTTGCTAAATCCTTGGAAATCAGATGTTTTCTTATATTGGATTTTCAACCCTTCTCCCCCCGCCAAAATACACCTCCCACAATATTTCCCCCCCCCCCCGAAGCTGATAAACCAAAACTATTTAAACACATGAACACAGTTTCATTCTGATTTATTTTGGGGATGAGGTGGAAGGGGCAGGGGTGGGGGAGGGAGAAGTTAAGATTTAAGAATATCCATTTTAAAATCCTAACTGTGCCACACCAGGAAATGTAAGGGGAAATTCAAAACAATCTCATGTCTCAGGTCCATTTGATCTTTATGATGGAGATAGCACAGGAACTAAACACAATCAGCCTGATTCTTATTTCACTTACTCTGGATTTACACTAGGGTAACTTCACTAAAGCCAATGAAATTACACTAGTGGAAGTGAGAGGCACAATGGTTGTATTATATTTGTGGATGCTGGGGGCAATGCTTTTAAGAAGCTGTTTTGTAGCTGTATATTCCACTTGTTAAATAAAGGTTTTGTTTTAGTATTAGGTGTCCATTTTTAAAGTTCAGATACTTTCATTTTATGAAATATATGGAAAATACAGTGTTCGTTCCTCCTCCATTTAGCTGCTCTCATTAGATTTTGGCTGCTTCCAATCCAGAACCAGAAAACACGGGTTTTGGATCTGAACCCAAAACCTAAACACAAGAGGAATGTTTTATATATAGAGATTCAGATCCAAACATATAAAATGCAAAGGGGTCACGGTTGAGGTTTCAATTTTGGCCTGCCTGTAGAACAGATGTGATGAAACACCGTGCACTGTACCCACTGGAAATGTACAAACGTTGAACCAGATTTTCCTTACATTGGTGTAAATCAGGAGAAACTCCACTGAAATCAGTGAAAAAAACCTTGGCGTAAAAAAAAAATCTTAATTTCCACTAATGTTAGTTACGTGACGTCTTAGTTCAGGTTGTAGGGAAAAAGTGGAAGGGAATAGTTTAGGGAGAGAGGAAGTCTAAGGAATTTTAGGTGATTTATAGGGCCCAACCAAATTCATGGCTATGAAAAACGCATCCTGGACCATGAAATATGGTCTCTCCCCACCCCCCGTGAAATCTGCAGGGCTGGCTTTAGGCTGATTCAGCTGAATTGGGCCCCGCGCCAAGAGGGCCCCGCGCTGCAGCTCTCCACCCCGCCCCCAGCTCACTTCCCCGGCCCCTCCTCCCCTCCCCTGAACGCTCCGCCCCGTCCCCTGCTTCCTGCGAAAGTCTGAAAAGAAGCAGGGGCCAGCCGGCCGGCCGGCAGCACAAGGTAAGCTGGGGAGGTGGGGGCGCGAGAAGGGCTCGGGGGGGCGCGGCCTGTTCCCGCAGGCCCCAGCGGCTCTGGCCCGGCTTGGCTCCAGCCCGGCCCCCGCGGCGCGGCCTGGGTCGGCTCCGGCCCGGCTCCGGCCCGGCCCCCGTGGTGCAGGTCGGGTCGTCCCTCCCGCCCCCGGCGTGGCCCCTGCAGCGCGGCTCGGGCCGTGTCGTTCCCCCCCCCGCCCCCGCGCGGCCCCCCCCGCGCGGCCCGGGGCGGCCCCCCCCCCCCCCCCCCGGCCCGCCCCCCGCGGGGCGGGGCGGGGGTCCCCCCCCCCCCCCGGCACGGCTCCAGGTCGGACCCAAGCCCGGCAACCCCGGCCGGAGCGCGGCTCGATTCCTGGGGGGCGGGGCTTGCAGCAAGCCCCGCCCCCCAGGAATCGGGCCCGCTCTTGCTAAAGCCGGCCCTGCTATAGGGATTTCACGGGGAGACCAGTGTTTCTCAAATTGGGGATCCTAACCCAAAACGGAGTCATGGGGAGGGGTCACAAGATTATTTTAAGGGGTCATGGTATTGCCATCCTTACTTCTGCGCTGCCTTCAGAGCTGGGTGGCCGTAGAGCAGCGGCTGTGGGCTGGTGCCCAACTCTGAAGGCAGTGCCCTGCCAGCAGCAGCATGGAAGTAAGGGTGCAATACCATACTATGACATCCTTACTTCTGTGCTGTTGCTGGCAATGGCTCTGCCTTCAGAGCTGGGCTCCCAGCCAGCAGCTGCTGCTCTCTGGCTGTTCAGCTCTGAAGGCAGCGCCGCTGCCAGCAGCAGCGCAGAAGCAGGGGTACCAGTACCATGATGCCCCCATAACTCCTTTTTGGGCCAGGACCCCTACAATTACAACACCATGAAATTTCAGATTTAAATATTGAAACCATGAAATTTACAATTTTTAAAATCCTAGGACCGTAAAATTGACCAAAATAGACTGAATTTGATAGGGCTCTAGTCATTTAACATTGTTTTGCTGTCCTCTTTGGAACACAAACTACATCTTTCTCTATATATTGTTGACTGAGGAAAGATTTGTCTTAACTGTGTCCTATTCCCAGTGAATACACAAAAAACTACTACATACAGTGTATCTGTCAAGAGCATTTATTCAGTAGTATATGCAAGTCATCCCTAGTACTTCTGTTACCGTGATCACCTTGCACCACAGCTGCTGTGTGTCACATGCAATTTAGTAGTTGTGTGTATATGCTTGTGCCTATCTGCAAGGAGCACAATCTGTAATAGCTCATGCACCTACGTTTTGGAGAACAAGTCGGTCCCCCTGCTCTGCTAGTAATAATATGCAGTGTTCCATTAGTAAATGACTGTAGTGGTTATTGGATGCATAACTGAAGTTATCACAGGAGGGATGGTCTAACCTGGGTACTAATAGCATAATTCAGTCCTCTATCTGGTACTTCCGATAGTAGTAGACCAGAAGAATTTCAGTTTAGTCTGCATATTTTAGCTAGGGAAGGCCAGATGTCAGGCACTGGGATGGCCTTTTAAAGCACAGTATAGGTGGCTCATCACAGGAAGAGATGCAGAGAAGAAGAGGAGTCATTTATCCAGGTACTTACATGGCCCTCATCACCTCTGCGTCTGAGTGCACGGTTGGACATTTCTTGCTTTGAGAGGAAGGGGATACCTCTGTGCCATTTATCCCCAGATATCAGACAGAACATAAGGGGAGTCCTGTCAAGTTCCTTTGTTAGGGAAGTTGAGTTTGAAAAGTGCAAACCCAGCATTATTGTTATCATCCAAATGAAAATTTGAGGACACAGTGTGGGGAAAACATTTTCACAGATTCTTTCTGAATAGCTCTCCGTGGTAAATTGGTAAAACATGATCATTGGAACAATCTATTTTGTCTTCAAGGCAATGGATGTTTAGCATCAGAGCCGTAAAGACTCTCCAGAATTTTTCTGTTTTTAAAACTTGGAATAATAATAAAAAGCTTGCATATTTTGCCTAACAGCCAAAAATAGTCAACCTCCATTATCTGTGATTTCAGCTATGCCTAAAAATCAAGTGAAACAGAGTGTACCCTTTAATAGTTAATCCTCCAACATGTAATTAGGCATTCACATGACAATCAAAACCATGACTATATTTCATGTTTGCCTTCCCTTTCAAAGCCTCTACTAGAGGGGCACTTACTCTGTCAAATCTGCTATAGTAATCAAAACATTGAAATTACTTCTTTCCACACTAAATATACTGGAACTGGTTGTTTGATTAAATGTAGAGCAGAGAGTGCAATTTGCTAAATTACAAGTATTCTGAACATGTAAATATAGTTTAATTACTGCAATTAAAGAAGATTACTGGAGATTGGCAGATGGGAATGTAATGCTGTTTTAATTAGAGTTTTTAATGCACTGTAACATAAGCATAATATTAACCCTTTATCCTAGAAACGGGTGGCTGGTCTCTGAAAAAAAATATTATTTTAAAAATGCACTACAGCTAGTGTTTCATAACAAGACATCAAGAAATTCATTTCAAACAACCAGGACAATTTGAAAGAGTTTGGGATGTTATTTGTAGTGCATGCACTGCAGAATAGATATATTCTGGGAATGCTGTAAGAACAAACCGTACAAGGTGGCCCATTTGTTTGTGCCCTAGATCTGGAAACACATGAAAATACAGCCCGTACCCTTTGGATGGATTGTATTTCATAACAAGTGCAATCATAGCCACATCACTAGAGATTTAAGATACTTTCATGAAAGTTAAAGTACCTTCGCTCCCAAAGATTTACAAAATATGAAAAGAAAAAATGTTTCAAAATGCATTAGTTCAATTTTGAAGAAGAAGAAAAAATACTGCTGCAAAGAGGCAAGGAACAATATTGCCAGAAGCCTGGGTTATTACTACTCAGCCTTCAGAACAGTATTTGTTTCATAAAGTAATATTCCAGAACGTAAGAAGCAATTTTTGTCATCTTGGAAGCTATCACTTGCAACATTTCACCCATTTAAGTCAATAGCCTATTAGAAATTCTAATTGAAAGTTCAATACTCTGCTTGGAATCTCACAATAGAGGTTGCCTTTGGAAAGCCATTTAAAGTCTTAATCTCTTTATCATTTGGTATTTTGAAGCCTAACTTTGTTCTTGTTAGGCAGATCAATGGCATTAATTTACAAAATGGGGGGAAATGTCACCCTTCATCCTTCAAATCTCAGCGCGGCGAAGAGCAGTGTAAGCGAATCCGACCATTGCTCTCCCATATTAGCAGAAAACGGTGCCATGGGAGGCTTGACCTACAAATTTTAATTACTGCATGAAAAATTCAGTTCCTGGAGATGAATAGAGACGTGAGGAAAAGCAGAAGTCCGGCTTCTGAGTGACAGTGGAGCTTAACTCTTCAAAGGCTGCATTGCTGAATGAAGCAGCAACCACCACACCACGTTCAATAGGTGAGATTTGTAATGATGGAGAGCAAATTGCACAGGCAAACAAAGGGAAGAAAAAGCGATCTTACCTGGGAAAAGGAATTTTGCTGGCCAGGAAGGTATTTTTATTGACGGATGGACATTTATGTGCCATATTGACTGGAGCAAGGTGGAAATTTATTTAAAAACTGGCATTAATATAGAGTAACTGACAAACCAGTGGTGAAGTCAATGGGAGTTTTTATTTATTTATTTCAACGGGGCTAGGATTTCACCCAGGGCCTTTGCCTCATGTCAAACCTGCACATATTGCATAGTATATAGCACTGCTGAACATTTCAATACAGAACTTCCAATCCAGATATGTACAGGTGGGAATCAAATCCTAAAATTGTTAATTTCAAAGCTGCCAAGGGATTTGGGTGCCCAATTTCCATTAACTTTCATAGATTCATAGATTCTAGGACTGGAAGGGACCTCGAGAGGTCATCGAGTCCAGTCCCCTGCCCGCATGGGGAAACTGATTGTCCAAATCCCTTAGGCAGCTTTTTACATGTATTCTACATGTGTATGTGCCAGCATGCATGAGATGCTGTATTGTGTTGTATTGTCAACTAGTTGAAGATTATTTCTTAAAGTTGTGTCTCTTTTCCGTATGTTTATTTTATATATGTGAATGTCTCTCTCTCTCTCTCTCTCTCTCTCTCTCACACACACACACACACACACACACACACAAATTATAAACATGAAATTCATTATAATGCAAAATTGATAGCTTTCCCCAACTGAATGGTAGAGCAGAATGATTGCGCTGCCTTGCAGGTGACTTAGGTTCAAGGGTGCTCTTGAAACTTTTCCACTGTTGAGGCCTCATGTGGGTGGGACAGGGTGAATAGGATAATCGCTTGTTGTTTGAACCAGGGATTAAGGGCTTTTAAGGACAACTCTGAAAGTACCAAACTATTTGATTTTCCACTACCGTACATTCTACACAGTTACTAATCCTTGAACAAAGTGGATGGAAAATACATCAAACGGTACCATTTCACAATTACTTTGCACAGGTATAAATTACTATTCAAGGTATAAGTCAGGGGAGAATTAGATCCTGTGTCTCTATGATATTTGTACTAAAGATGGCAACTTTAGCAAGACTGATGAAAATGGAAGCTGGATGAATGGGTAATAAAATCAAACCATGCAAAACACATAATTAGAACCACAACTGATTCTTATTGCTGGCTAAAATTAATCATATTCATGAAGTCTCTCTTACTTACTAGATCCTCATATCCTCTAGACCAGGAGAGATTTCAACACAACCCCTTGACATTAACAGCTGGGATTTCCTGATGACATGCGCTAATGCATTAGCGCATATGTTGTTAGACCTGGATTCCCCACCCAGAGTACTTAGAGGTTAGTGGGGAGAGAAAAGAAGGGAAGAGGCTTTTTATATTACAGATAAGTAATGATTATCCCTTTTTCCTGAGATCACATTATTGTTATATAAACTGGTGATGTGTATTTTATTTATATTAAGATTGGGGCCCCATTGTATGAGACACACTACCAACGAATAAGTAAGGGAGTCCCACTGCCTAACAACTAATAATCCTTGGCATGGGAGGGGAAAAGGTGAAGCAACTTGTCCAAGATGATTCAGTAGGTCTGTGTCAGTGCAGGGAACAAAACACAGGATTTCTGAGTGCCGGCCCATCTCCCTATCCACTGCCTCTTCTATCTTCTACTGATGAGTAACTTTATATGCTATGTCTCACTTGCCTGAAGTAAGTGTAAGTTAATAGCCACGTGCATCTGACGAAGTGGGTATTCACCCACAAAAGCTTATGCTCCAATACGTCTGTTAGTCTATAAGGTGCCAAAGGACTCTTTGTCGCTTTTTACAGATCCAGACTAACACGGCTACCCCTCTGATACTTGAAAGTTAATAGTGGTTCTTTCCCAGACTGAAACAATGCAGTATTATTCAAAATGCTACAGTACCATAATTGTGAGATTTAGTGTTTTGAATTATTAATGTAGATTACAATAGTGTTTTGGAGTTTGTTTGTTTTAAAAAAACAACAGATCCAAACTCAATTTGTTTGAAATTCTTGGCTTGAGCCCACTTCTGGGTACTATAGGTTGTTTCTTCATAGTAGTTACAAAGGCCAATTCATCAGATAGACCAATCAGGAAATTTGATCCTGTATGTTACCTGTCAAGTGGCTTGAGAGGTAAAGCAAAGAACATGGCTCATCAACTTTAGTGATTAAAAAAAAAGTTACACTGCACCCAAATATATGTACATTCATAAACATTATGCTTAACAGACACCACATTACTGGACTCGGCTTCACCTCTAGCCACTGATGAAACTTGTGACACACACAAGAAATGCATTAGGGTAGGAGTATTTTTTAAATGCATTTGCATAGTTAATATTTATTTCAGTTTCAAAGTAAAGAATTTTTGGTGTGAAACAACAATTCCCCCTTTTTAGAGCCTTTCAGGTGGACTCTAGTACATGTTTTTAGCCATTTTTACCTAGAAGTGAACATATTTCTAGGTTGTGTGGGTTTCATAACAATAATTGACCTATAATGCTTCCTTTTCATAGTGTCATTCTTCTCTAGAAACTAGTTGGGCCCATTTTTGGCCTGAGAAAAGCCATAACATAGGCCTTGGATATTTTGGGAATTTGCCCTAATTCCAGTAATTTGTGGACAGCCACTGATGGGATCTGCATCAGTGCAACTGCAAGCGTAGACAAGGAAAGCTGCTATTTGCTTGAGGGTACCAGGGTTTCAAAGAGGGGTAAGTCCCACTGGTGATTCTGAGTGCCTCAGTCTTGGGGTGCCCAACCTGAGACACTTTGAAGGTCCCAGTTTTCTTAAAGCGCCTTCTGAAGAACAGGTATCTCAAGCTGAAGAGCCAAAAAGAGGCACCCAACCCCACAAGTTACTTTTGAAAAGCTTAGCATTCCGTAGCAGGCACTTGGGATTTGTGCAGTGTCGATTGCTGGAATCGGGAAATTCCCAATGTATCTTGGAAATGGACCCACAATCTAGACTGTGTGGCAAGGGTTAAAACCACCTGAGTAGCTAACCCCGTGCAGCCATCATATCAACCAACCACTTATACACAAATTGAGCAAAACAGTCCTTTCAGCTCAGCAGGCACAAGACTAGCCACACAAAGGAGTCCTAGAAATCCCATGAATACCCCCATTATCCTAAAGATGGAGCACAGAGCTACACATTTCACGCCCACTGCCACCTGTGATTAGCTTTTTTACAGTTATTACAGAGTACTTTGATGGTGATGATTGTTTAAAGGCCTCAACAAGCCCTGCTAATGTGACCCGAGGTCTTGACTCCTTTTCATTCCCTGGTTGCTCCAGCTATCACACTAATTTACTTTAGGGGACAATAAAAAAAAAAATCTGCTCAAAGAAATCACTTAGCATAAAATGGGTTCAGCCTCTTAAAGAAACAAATTCAAGGATCACACATTCAAGTAAATTAGATATATGATCAAACAAAGCTAACCGTCATCTGAGCCTTGGACTCTCGCATGGCACTTTCAGTTTTAAAAGAATCAACCAAAGAAAAACAGAGGAAGACGTATAGAATGACCAGAGCCGGTTGGGTGGCATGGAATTTTCCTTTGGTTTGCTTGGTATATTACAGTGCAAATGTGAAGCAAGAGGTCATCTTAGGAGTAAATGTATTTATTGTTTGCAAACAGTACTCCTAGAATTGGATTGTACCATTCACAATATGAAATATGCTGACACTAAGGGGGTGGCAGAAAGGAACTGGAATGCACAGTAGAAAACTCAGGTTCCAGTAGAGATAGCCACAGACAGGTCAAAAGCTATTAGGGTTTGTGTTTTTTTTTGGGGAGGGGGCGCGCTTCTGATACGGTCTATAGTGCAAGTGCTGACAGAACTCTGCCTCTGAAGCAGTACAAAGAGCCTTAATATAATACACCAGTTTCCTAATTTACAACCAGTTATCTACATCACACGTTAAGCTTGGTGTTGTATTGGTGTAATGCACTCTGTGTTCATTTCATCAAATCACCTATAGTTAAATGGGGAACTGTATTACTGCAACTCTGTAAACAGGACATGGTCAATTACATTAAGTAACTATTTTTCTTCAGAAAGCATTACTGTTCCGCCCAAGCAGTAAGCACTTGCTCTTGACATAATAGCTAATGGAATTAAATGTGGCACAAATATTTTAAGTATTTTCTATCTGGAAACTCAGACTGGTTAGTTA
The DNA here is from genome assembly GCF_013100865.1 of Trachemys scripta elegans. Lineage (NCBI taxonomy): Eukaryota > Metazoa > Chordata > Testudines > Emydidae > Trachemys > Trachemys scripta. The sequence continues at coordinate 14,217,692 of NC_048315.1, forward strand.
CAAGCCCGGCGGCAGAACACGAGTAACCCTGGCTTTGGAAAGAAGTGATTATATACCTCTTCTGAGGAGGAACCAATAGAGACTCATTTGTGGTCATACAGTGATGTGTGATAGTGCAATTGTGTCAGTTTATCACTAAGGCTTCAGGCTTTTGTTAAAATTTACGATTACCTGGAAAGACCAGCCAAACTGAATTTGCAGACATAGCAGGGAATACTGGCTTCAAGCCACTACAACCTCACCCCCAAAAAACCCATACCTTGTCTCCCGTTGTTCCCAGTCCCTAACTCCATCCCAATCAGCTTTATACAGCGTGCCAGGGAGAACCACAGGGTCTTATTGGTGTCTAACGGTCTCAAATCAAAGAGAGGACTTGCTCTTTTGGGAGCAGGGTCGTAACTTCTCCAAGCTCAAAGAAGCTGATTTTTCATTGGGGCCTGCAAAGTCTGGTGCTGCCTCAAAATATACTAAACAGCCATTTCATTGGACATTTTTATTTTATGCCCCAGCCATTTCAAAGCAGAATGGGCAAGTCCGACAAAAGCAATTTCTAAAGGAGTAACATAAAATATTTAAAGATTTATAGAACAACTGGCCCACTTATGGGCTCATTTAAGTTTTACAAAACATCTCCGGTTATGCCTTGCTATGTCAGCAAAAAGAGGCTGAGATTTAAATAAATAAAACCTAGTTGAATGCAATAATGTTCAGGGAAAAAATATGATGCTTCAAGTTACTACTGAAAGGAATATTGAGCTATAAGTGATCTCTGTACCAACGGCTACGTTTGTCTATCCAGCTGAAAAGGCGACAGCTTTAATCTCGAGGCTGCCTGTTATTTAAATAAGCTGAAATTGTTTTCAGTGATGTGAAGTGCATCTACTAAAGATAACGATCCCATTTTGGATTGGCTCTTTATTTATTTATTTTTAACAAAAGGAGACAGGTGGATGTACTAAACAGAAATGTAAACAGTGGATTTTTTTCATTAAGTTCAGGAAATCACCAAAGTACCTAGTTATATGAAATATAAATTTGCAATACTCTATAATTTCCCCCCCTTTGTGTTTAGGAGGGAGGATTTATTCTGATGATACCGTGAGTGCTGCTAGAGTTAAAAAGCCACACAGCCACAAACGGCTAGACCCTTAGCTGGTATAAATCATCTATACCAGCTCAGAATCTGGCCCAACGTCTTTGGCCGAGGTTGGGTAAAGCATCTCAATTCAAGAAAGCACTTTAAGTGGGTGATTAACTTTAAACTTTAAGCATGTGATTAAGTGCTTCCCTGACAAGGGACAGACTTAACGGCTTTCCTGAATGACGACTATTGTTAGGACAAAGAACAAGGAGTACTTCTGGCACCTTAGTGATTAACACATTTATTTGGGCATAAGCTTTCGTGGGCTAAAACCCACTTCATCGGATGCATGAGTGGAAAATACAGTAGGAAGATACACACACACACACACACACACACACACACACACACACAGAGAGAGAGAACATGGAAAAAATGGGTGTTGCCATACCAACTGTAACAAGACTAATCAATTAAGGTGGTCTATTATCAGCAGGAGAAAAAAATGTTTGTAGTGATTGTGACAGTTACAGTGTACCCCATAAGGCTTTATGGGTGTGTGTGTGTGTGTGTGTGTGTGTGTGTGTGTGTGTGTGTGTGTGTGCTTATAAATGTATGTATGACATAACTGGAATATGTTTTGTGCTGCCTGGGCCATGTAACATATCTCCGTAAAGGTTATGGTCTACTATATCTATTCATCCTATTTGTACACATATATCGTTTTCTACTTGAGGTTAAGAATATGGGCTGTATATTTGCTTGGTTTCTAAGTAAGCTTTGTGAAGCATTTGGTCAGTTTCTTTAGGAAGGAATTCGCAAGGTTAAGTATCTGATCAGGAAGCACTTGGGGAACAATGCATCTTGGAATGCTCCAATCCACATAAGAAGTCTTCCTGGAGACATACAAGATACCATGTGGACAATGGCTTCGGCCTGTAAAGATTGAGTCATGCACGGACATGTGACTTGTCCAGGTGACTCCAGAACTCCATCTTGGAGATGGACTTTGCATAGGAGGGAGGGGGGTCTCCATCCACAAGAGAGTCTACTTAAACCTGTGGGAGACCCCTCCATTTTGTCTTCAGCTGGCTAAAGAAGGAGCCTCTCCACCCCCCAGAATACTGGAAGGAAACTGGAACAAAGGACAGTAACTACAGGGGGTGTGAGTGATTGCTGGACCCAGGCTAAAAGGAGATTAGCCTGTAAAAGGTAGCATTCTGGAACTGGTGAGGATCTTATCTGTATTCAGTGTGTGATTAGACATAGATTTGTGCATTTTATTTTATTTTGCTTGGTGACTTTGCCTGTTCTGTCTGTTACTATTTGGAACCACTTAAATCCTACTTCCTGTATTTAATAAAATCACTTTCTACTTAGTAATTAACTCAGAGTATGTATTAATACCTGTGGGAGCGAACAACTGTGCATCTCTCTCTATCAGTGTTATAAAGGGCGAACAATTTATGAGTTTACCCTGTATAAGCTTTATACAGAGTAAAACGGATTTATTTGGGTTTAGACCCCATTGGGAGTTGGGCATCTGAGTGCTAAGGACAAGCACACTTCTGCGAGTTGTTTTCAGGGAAACTTGCAGCTTTGGGGCAAGTGATTCAGACCCTGGGTCTGTGCTGGAGCAGACGGGAGTGTCTGGCTCAGCAAGACAGGGTGCTGAAGTCCTGAGCTGGCAAGGAAAATAGGAATAGAAGTAGTCTTGGTACATTAGGTGGCAGCTCCCAAGGGGGTTTCTGTGATCCAACCCGTCACAGTGATAATCAGGATGGCCCATTTCAAACAGTTGACAAGAAGGTGTGAGTAACAGTAGGGGAAAAATTAGTATGGGGAAATAGATTTTACTTTGTGTAATGACTCATCCACACCCAGTCTTTATTCAAGCCAAATTTAATCGTGTTCAGTTTGCAAATTAATTCCAATTCCAGTGTTTCTTGTTGGAGTCTGTTTTTGAAGTTTTTTTTGTTGGAGAATTGTGACTTTTAAGTCTGTAATTGAGTGACCAGGGAGACTGGTTTTTGAATGTTATAATTCTTGATGTCTGATTTGTGTCCATTTATTCATTTGTGTAGAGACTGTCTGGTTTGGCCAAGGTACATGGCAGAGGGGTATTGCTGGCACATGAACGCCAAATGGACATGAATCAGAAAATGGCAGTGGAAATAAGCAATTAGTTTGGTTTTTCATGTCCACCCTACCCTTCTTCTGCTGGTGGTGCACATCCTTACCAGGAGAGCTTCCACCAACTTAAGTGGGGCAGGTCAGGGGGCTGACAGCACAGGCAGCATGGTAAGTAACGCCGTATCTATACAGATACCGCATCGCCCTAATTACATCGACCTGAGTGCTACGCCTCTCGTGGAGGTGGAGTTGTTCCGTTGGTGTAGTGGGGGACTTAGAGCAGCAGAAATTGCCTTCCATTGATCTAACTCTGGCCTAAGTAATAGATAGAACCTGGCCTTAAAAAACACAGGCCACGTACTTAAAACAGTCATCTTGTGAGAGGTTGGCCCACAAGACATGTGCCAAATTTAAAGGGAAACATTTCCCCTCCCCTAAATACAACAAAAAGTGCATAACAGCAAATCAAACCGCCTATAAAGAACACGAAGAACAATAAACCCTCAAGTGTAAAAACTTTGGGATGGGGTGGGGGGGAAAATAAACAAGGATGAAAGAAATGCCAGTGGCAACTATTTTCAGTGTGACCCAGTGAGTTTTCATCTTCAAACCAGTCAGATCAAGAGCTTCCCAGCAGCATCACCTAGGGATCTGTCATTCACACATCAAGCCCCGTTCAGTTTGCCTTGTCTCTCACAGACATGCTGCCAGATGTAGAAATATCACAGCCTTCTTCCACAGCAGGAAAAAACAAAAAAAACCTTCCAAACAAACAACCCCTCCGCCAGCAACAGCAGCCCAGAAACCAAGGGCACGGACAAGCAGCAACCCTATAATGTCCACCAAAGGGCAACGTTATGAAGCAGACTGGAGATCAGATGCAGACAGAATGGTAATTTGATAACCATCTGCTGTTAAAACACAGTACGTGGTGGAGCCATCTAATCTGTTCTCCCCCTCTTTGAGATCAATAAGGGAATCAATAACCGTGCTGGGGGCTTGTCTATGTAACCTGGGAGAAATCCTCATTCTTCCCTCTTCTTTCATGCTCATCATTTGGCTTCTAGACTATTTACAATGTGTTAAGTAGAGGGGTTGCTTGTGTTTCAGAGGATTTTAAAAAAATCAATTAAATCAATATTAACATACTGCTTTTACAGTATGTATTACATGCCAGAAATACCACACGTTATTCATAACCCAGCCTTCAGTCTAACAGTATGAGGGGAAGGGTTGGATGTTAAACAAAGACAAATATTTTTTGTAAGGCACATACTAGCAAGGAGCAGAGAGGGGCATGAGGCTGGAGAGGGAGAGAAACACATTGATTGTCATTCTTGGAAAAGAAATATTGTAACTCACTGAGTCCGCCCTTACAAATAACTTTAATTAATACTGGAAAGAAGAAGCAATCACCCTTTCAATGAGGAGTGCAATAATTAGTCAGTGGTGGCTACCTTTTAACTGTGGTTACTTGTGTCCTGTGCATTGCTTCAGTACTTAAAGTGAAAATTTATTAATGGATTCTGGAGGAGCTCTTTAGCAAAGCAGTCATTCAAATTGCTCAGTGCATAAGCTTGACTCTTATGGTCTGAAACATCTCCTTGGGACAAGGAACTCTGATGAATTTGTGGCAGTTTTCTAGTTCATGATAGTAGAAGAACTTCTTAGCCACTTGAGACTACTGCTAAGAAGCAACATACGTGTCTCCTTTTCCATGGATCTATTATAGAGAGCGCGGTGAAAAGTAGGCAGATGTTCTTACATTTTCACCGGTTTACAGAGCCCGCTGCATGGATTTTTCTGCAGCTCAGAGTGGAGCCCAGAGATGAGTCTGGCACATCCCCGGGAGCAGCCTGTGCAGGGGAAGAGGAGGTCCTGTCCCTCCCCAGCCTGGCTGGGACTAGCATCTGAAGCCTGGCACACAGTAGGAGCCCCCAGCCAGGGCATCCCCAGCCCTGCTCCTCCCTGGCTCTGGGCCCAGCACTGGGGATGGTTAAAGGGGACTTGGGCTGGCAGCATGTGTGTGGGGGAGGGAATGACCAATGTCACCCATCCAAAAGGCTGACCCTGACTGCACATTTTATAACACTTACCAGCCTGCCAAGTTCCATCTTGGAAGCGTGGTACCGAATAAGAAAACATAGAGGTTGTTTACCATAAAACCCGCACTTTTAGAGCAGATTCTTCCCCAGTTACACCAAGTAGTATTTTACTTTGTGAATAGTTCCACTGATTGCAGTGGGGATGCTTGTGGAGTAAGGCATTACTCTACATGAGTAAAGGTTTGCAGAATATACCCTGATTACAACCACTTTTATTTTCATTTTTAAAGCAAGATTTTCTCTCTCAGTTTTGGACGGAAGTATTATTAGCCACTACTATGCACATGTTACCACTGGGGAAAGAATGATGTGTATGTAAACTAGAACTGGGCTAATAATACAAAGAAGTACATTTGAATAAAAAAAAACCCCCTAAATTTGCTTCTGTGTTATTCCTGACACATTCACCCAAACTGATGTTCACAATGACATTAGTGGAAAGGGAAAGTATCAGAGACAATCAAGCAAATATATAGTTGCATGCATAATCACTGCACAAGTGTTCAGTGGCCATTTTGAAAGCTATTTGTGAATTTTGAACCATTTGGTTAGACACCCAAAATTATACTATGTGACAGATTATGAATAGCAAACACTCAAAACAACAGTTACAGTGAGTACTTTGTGAACCACGCAGAGGCTGAAATATGTTCATATAAACCCTTCATTGAGTAATTTTAAATTACAAACAAATGCATAAAAAAAGAAATTTGTTAGTGGATCATTTGCTGATACAAAATAGGGCAAATTTAATAAATAAATTATTCACTACAAATAATGCACCCAGTTCAATCAGCTGAGAAAAGTGTGACACAGCTTTAGTTCACCTGCTTTTATCTGCTGATATGGGTAGCCCAGGCTTAAGTCTTGGATGCAGACTGACTTTACAGCAATTCCACCATGTAACAGCCTGAGATGGGGAAAACTCCAGTGATGCAGAGGTCACTGAAATCAAAGTCTTTCCACTGACTTCAATGGGCACTGAATCAGGTTATAAATGGATACGTCTGCTAAGAATGTCATTCTACCAGTTGGCAAACAAAACAGACCTCATGTTTGTGCGCTAACTGTTGCCAAATTAGCTTGCTAATAAAATCAGAATTTCTGTAACTCCAGAAATGGTCTGAGAAATCCATGGAAACCAGAAGCTCTTTTCTGGTCTTCCATCCATTCCGTAAAACTTACCATTTTAATTTCAGTGCTTGGAGCTGTAGCTTGCCAAGGAGTAAAATCATATCCCTCTAAACAGAAGAGATTTAGAGATGGGAGATTCGGCCTGTAAAGTTCAAATCCTGATTTGGAGCCAAACTCCAGAAGAACAAGGTGATGTTTGGACCTGGGGCTTTGCAATAAGCAATGTTTGCACCATTTTTCATGATCACCAAAGCAGATTTTCTTGCATGTGACACTTTCTTTTCTCAATACAGTCATTGTCTTAAGTAAAAGATGCTGTATTACATGTACCAGGCATGCCAGGGGGTGGAGGGATGGGAGGGAGGGAGAACCATCAGCATTGTACACCTTTCTCAGTAGTCTTTATTTTGATTGGCTTAACAATGCCAACCAATTATCTTCTGATGTTGCACCATCTGCAGAAGTACCCTTTTCAGGGCAGTAAAGAAGAAATACATCGTCCCATTCACAGCAGCTAGATAGTGAAGCTGAGAATAGTCGCACACATTTTCTTTTCATGGGCAACTGATTTCCTATCCCCACACACAAACGACGTTCAGAGGTGCCTGTGTAGTTCTCAACCTGTTTGGCTCATCTCTGTTCATAATGAGAAATGAAAATGGCACATGACTCTATTGTCTTGCCAGTCGCTGTAGCGTGATGTGACTGGGGATGGCACAAATGAAACATTGTTTTATTATAATCTTTTAATTGAACTGCACACAGCGAACTGTTCATCGTGGTGCTAACCACAAGTAACTAGCATTGGGCAGCCAATAACTGACTAATGAACATCCTCTTAATTAGGTTATTGCATGATGTTAATGTATAAGTTATAATCTCAAACCTTTTGAGACCTGATCCCAAGCCCATTTAAGTCTATGTGAGTCTTGCCATTTATTTGAATGAGCTTCGGATCAGGTCCTCACTGCGTAAAATGTGCTACTCTATTGAAACAAAATTTGTCTGTGTCTTATTGTGATTGCCAGGTAACATTTTTTCAGCAGCCCTATTAATTTGATAAAAGACATGCCTTGTATAGTTCCTAAACCTCAATAGTTATGGCTTTAAGAGTCAGTTGGCATTTAACATATAATCAGTCGCTTATTAAATATAAATGAAATACATATTTGAGGCAGTTAACGGAGCACATTTTCAGCACAGTGCATAAGAGTTCCTCTTTTGCAGTTCCCATTAGCTATTATGGGCACCATGAGGCTTGAAACTAATTTATTTTTTCCAGCACCAAGCTAAAATGTACCCCAAATTGTTCCTTTCAATATGCTTGCCATATTATTGGTACATTTTGTTCTTTGCTGACAAAATCTGGGAGCACTAACAACCAGTGACTATGTATTGATCCTGTACTTTTCCTTACCAAAAAAAAAATTAAAAAAAAAATACTGCTGTTTGTTACAGTAGTGGTCAAGAACACTATTTTATAATTAAATAATCATAAAAAAACCACACATAAACCCACGCCTACACACCTTAACAGTCATATTAAACAATAGTCCATGCAAGGTATAGCCACCAGCAGCATAGCAAAGCCCCCCCCCCCTCTCTCTCACACACACACACACACACACACAGTAAGCATTCTGTACCAGCTTCAGTTTACAACTGGACTGAAGGTGTGATCCATGTGGGGTACACGCAGAGGTAGATTAGGGCTTTGTGGGGCTTTGGGCCAGAGCAAGTGGGGCGCCATCCCTTCTGCCTGCAGTGCCCCCCACCCTCACCCGGTGCTCCTACCGGGGAAATGGGGTGAGGGCGTGGGGGCTTGCCCCACTCCACCTGCCCGGTGCTTCTGCCGGGGGTCAGGGTTGGGGTGTGGGGGCTTACCCCAGCTTCTTGGCAGGAGAGCTGGGTGGGCGGAGAGAGTCAGGGTGCAGGGTGCCCACTTTTCTGGGGGGCCCCCCAATTGGCCGGGGCCCCTAGGCTCGGGCACCTTTGGCCCAATGGCTAATCCACCACTGGGGGTATGCTGTAGCAATCTAATCTCAAGGTGATAGAAAACATGGACAGTGGTAGCATAATCTGCTTCTGAGAGCAGTGATCACAACCTCCTGGCGATATGCAGATGGGGAAAATAAAGACGGTCAGGTCACAGCTATAGTGCAAGCATATAAAACCAAACTAGGATCTAGCAGTACCCCTATTTCATGAATTTGGTCAACAGCAAATGAATCTCCTGTCCCAATCAAAGAGGGATAACATCTCTGCCATATCCTCCTGCTGCTTTCCCCACTATGCTATTATCCTGTCACCTGGACCGAGTCTTAAACAGCGAGGCTTTTCCCATGCTCCAGTCTTAACAAGCTGTAGGCTGACCTGCTCAATCACATTGTCTAGGCGTTAATGGCGTTATTACAGCATACGAGGCTGCTACGATAGCATACTGTAGTATTGTTAATAGAGGTAATTGACAAATGGGGAATTTTCTTTTAAATGTGATTTTTTCCATTTCAATTCAAAATGTTGATGGAAATTTTCATTTATTTTCCAAAAAAAAAAAAAAAAAAAAATTACCAGCTTTAATTTTTAATAAGAGTTACAAAAAGAGTATAGTGCGTTTTCTTTAAATCATAACAGAAGACATTCTGCCATCAGAGAAATTCTATCTTTTACCTTATCACACATTAAAAATGATTTTTAGTCAAATCATAACCACAGAACCCTCTCCCCTCCACCCCCCAGGCATCTTGCATGAGTTGGGAACTGGGGGGGGGGTTCTGTGGTTATGATTTGACTAAAAATTGAGGTCTTGTTCACACGGCTCACAGTAATACAGTTTTCTTATCTTGGTCTTAATCCTGAAGTAAACATGGCAACAGGGTTTGTACTCTGTTTTAATCCTCTCTTTAGCTACTCTTTTAAAACCAGTTCCACCATCGAAAGCCATGTAATACTGAGGCACTTGGCAGTAACTTCAACAAACAAATCTGTCTAAAACTCTATTACACTGACTGGAGCTATTCTAGATGCTTAAGATGTTTTTTGTTTGGATCTTCGGCTGGTCTCCAGCTATTTCACCTTTAATTATTGGACATTGCCACACAGCCTGTCTTATTTCGACTGCCATTTTCACAATCTGAGCATCCATTTTATTTAATCTTGTTGGGAGTTGAGGGGGGGGGTGGTGAGAGGAAGACACATTCTCTGTCAGGCTGGAAATATTTAATTGGTTTGTCGGCTGGCATGATAAGCGCCAGCATTCTCATCTGTTCAAATCTAAACTCAGCCTGAGGTCACATCCATACCTATACTAAATATAAAAACACAGTAATAAAACGCAGCTAACAAGGTCTGGCTTACACTAACCAATGCAGGCAACTCAGAGCACAGTCTGTCTTTAGCATGCAGAGGTGAGGTACAAAGGAGGAATGGCAATTTTATGGATAGGGCACAAGATGCAAGGTGACCAAGGTTCCATTTTCAGCTCTGCCAGATGTTCTCTCTTTGCAATTTCTTGTAAGGTGCCGAGTACCATCAACTGTCGTTAGCTTCATTTTCTGTCTCTTTGCCTCATTTTCCTATCTGTAAAACGGGGATATTACTTCCCATACCTCGTAAGAGTGCTGCGAGGCTGAATCCATTAATGTTTGTGAAGCTCTAACAAGGCTGATGTGGTGCTACAGTGTACACTCAAAGTACTGATGAAGCAAGGAAGGATGGATTAGCATCTTTAACTCTAAATGCAATTTAAACTGACAAAAAGAAAGGACATCTTTATTATTGTGACATGGATTTTGGTACTGGTTTCCTTTCTCCTCATTTTTCTGTAATTAAGCATGAGGTGAACATTCCATTAATATCCTCATACATTGCAAACTACCAATGCCTACTGTGGGACAGATAGACAGACACCATTCACACACAGTCAATTCGTGCAGGTAACTTAAAATGATGCACTATCTTAAACAATTCCTCTCCCTCCTTGGAGTTCCACACACACATATATAAAATATTACTATGTTAGCGCTTATCCTCTTTACACACAGCTAGCTCTTTTAATCTTTCTTCAGAAGTCTATTTCTCCAGCTTCATGATCCCTTCTAGTTGGTGTTCTCTGAGCTAGCTCAAATTGTCAAGAATACGTTTCTGATAACACGATGCTCAGAAATGATGCTTATGCTGGAGCAACATACAAAAGGACTAGCATTTCTGTGATGCAAATCCAAAATTGCATTGGCCTTCTTTGTAATCACCCACTAGGTTACTCTCCTCTGTCACCTCTAGGTATCTTTCAGCATTGCTGCTTCCCATACTTTTCAGAAAACATGAACAGTGACTAAATGTAACAAAAGTATAGACATTACATATTGCTCCAAAGCAGCGGTAGCTCTATCACTTGGTGCTAACAGACGCTGCGTCAGATTTGACAAGTACTTGGAATCCTAGACGCTGAGCTGTTAAAACTGGCCTAGAGAGAGTCACACTTGGATCTGGGCCTCAAATGACCCACATCAACACAGTGTTTGGCTGTCAAGTTTCAGTTCAAGCCTTTATGAAGACAAGAGCCATTTGCAAAATCCAGATCCTGAACCACACAAACACAAACTTCACAGGTGATTGGACCCCGGGATATAATTCAGGACCATCTCAAAACCTGCAGCAGAGAGAATGAGGCAGTTGAGAAGAGAATCTTTTTAACAATACTTAAGTCAATCCTTTTAAACTTGACTGGGGGATTTATTTAGGGAGAGCAACGAGGAGTCCTTGTGGCACCTTAGAGACTAACACATTTAATTGGGCCTAAGCTTTCATGGGCTAAAACCCACTTGCCCAAATAAATTTGTTCGTCTCTAAGGTGCCACAAGGACTCCTCATTGTTTTTGCTGATACAGACTAACACGGCTACCACTCTGAGTGTGGTGACCAGATCAGTGCAAAACCTTTGTTACAAATGACAAAACATGCATCAGGTTGAAAGCTTCTTTTGGTGAGTCTGGGGCCAAGGGATGGGAGGTTTAGACCTGATTAGTATTTTTAGACAGAAAACTTGTCCAAATCTTGCAAAACTACCACTGTGCATGCCAAGCTAGCCTTAACGATTTCAGCTGAGTTTCTCTTTGAGATGTGGGGTTTGAACCTGAGACTTCGGTTGAGTGAAGACATGCAAACTGAAAGTGAGGAAAAAGAATATTTGCATAGACTCCTGAACTATTGCTGGTTCTAGTGAGGATAAAATGGTGGTCCACATGCAGAAGCAAAACAAAAAACAAAAGAACAAGTGAAATAAAATGTTTATCTCCCCCACCCGTCTTTGATTTTAAATGAATGTTTGGATTCTTCTGCAAATAAGTTTTTTTTTTTTAAGCGTCACTTACCTTTAAAACCTCAAGTAAACATGTCTAGCCGAGACTGAAAGGTTTGCTTCCACCGAGAGCAAAGGGGGGAAAAAAGCCCATAAGGCTGACTTTATAAATCTTTGGATTATACTGCACTCTGTGGGGTATCTTCTATCTAAACTACCGTAACCCACAAGGGGATTAGAATGGATAGTCTCTCTCCCTCCTCTGAGTCACAGTGCTAGCAAATAGAACCACAGTGCAGCGTGGGCAGACAGGAAACCACTAAAGCCAGAGCAGTGATTATGTGCATGCTTTGTGAGATGCATTGAGCAGTGAGCCGAAATGTTTGTGTGTGTGTCAGATCAATCTTTTCACTGACCAGGACAGCTGTACTCACAGGGGGATCACCAATCATCCTGCAAGGAACTGCTTCTGTCCTTCAACAGGCAATTAACGTGAGTCCATTACAGCTCCCTGGAGGCCCCTAGGGGGCTGCAAAAGGCATCGACTGAAAGGTCAGAAACCTCATGAGGACAGGAAAGAAGCTGTGCCTGGAGAAATGGAGTGGAAAGCAGTAGCTATTTGTCACCTGCTAGTAATTCAAAAAAGGGGAAAGGGGAGGGGAGGGGGGTCCAAGTGTTGTGCACAACTGTGAGCATGTGGTAAGAGCATAAATAAAAGCTGCAGGACTCGGAGCTTCTCTTGCCGAGGCCCTGAGCAGGCTTTATTTGAGTACTGAGGGAGTGGTGGGGGGAGAGGTGACGAACTCCACCAAACTAATTTTCCAAGTAACTGCAAGTAGAAAGGCACACCAGCTGATTAATCACCCACTACGGCCCCGAGAAAGCAAGAGGAAAGCGCTCCCTGTGCTTGAGGTTCACCACTTGGAGGGGAAGATTTAGAAGAGAACCGACAATTTAGTAACCAGAAAGTATAGAGAGCCTCACATTCACGAGCAATGTTATCTTTAGAGAGAAGCAGTAACTGATGGGATGAATTGAGTTGGAATGGCCATGATGACTGTGGCTCGGGGGGGATAAATTACAGGTCTCTCTTACCTCATGAGACTTTTGGTCAAGACCACCTTACCAGCATATGTTTAGAGGTCTCCACTAAAATGCCTATGCAGACATATCTAAATAAACTACTAACCTAATCTGGCAGTTTTATTACTGATATGAAACAAGGCAATGACAGATTGGTGGTCAAGGGAGAACAAGGAGAGTCAGGGTATACAGAAGACATGATTTGCAGGGAAAGTTTAGGCTCAATTGGTTCATGATGTTAACTTGGGCAGACTTTCACCTAGCAATAAATGATGCATGACTGAATTGCTATAGCAACTTTTTAAATTACTTTTGTATTATTAATTTTTATTTAGGTTTAGCACCACTATTACCTGTCCATTCAATAGTACTGGTTGTATGGAAAATTGCACTTTTCAACACAAGAAATTGTTGAAAATTTAAATATATTTACAAAGATATCTATGAACAAAACACACACTTGTAAATCTCAACCAAACAAAAAAACAAACAACAACAAAAAAGGAAAAATATCAAATTTTTGACCAACTCTACCAATTGATACTTTCAATCTTCAGGTTACTGCACAAAAAAGCAGGTCATGGACCGACTATGATTTTTGTTTGTTTGGACTGCAAAGCACCGAGCACATTTTAAGGTTTGTATTAATGCATAATAACTAAAATAAAGAATTAATAGTAATAAAAGATTAATCCCTGTTGATTGCTGTATTTAGGATTGGTTACTGTGTTCTTTGTTTGTAGAGAGCTGCAGATATTAAGTTGGATTATACATAATGGGATAAAATGTCTAAACCTTGCAGATTACCTGTCACTGATTGATTGAAAAGTCTGGCAGATTATCCGCCCCGGATTTAGAATGTTGGTTTTCATTCCATCTGCAGGCTTAGCAGGCCCCTCCACTCAATTTCCCAAAGGTGATGACTTCATCATTCATTCCAAAATTTAGCAGCCTGATTACAGCCTAATAAACTGGAGTCATTCAAGTGCCCTGCAGCACCAACAGTAGAGTACGTTTATTGATGTTTCTCACTGATTTTCCTTCCATACCATTATCCATCGACTAGTCCTTCTTCCTGTCTTCCCTACAGCCTGGGTTCGGGATTAATATTTCAGACCTCGCCAAGATGCTGGCTGCCTTCAACATCCAATGTGTACCCTCCTTGGGGCAGAGGCCAGCTTTTTGTTCTGTACAGCACCTAGCCTGATGGGTCCAGGTCCTTGACTAGGGCTCCTAAGTGCTACTGGAATACAAATAAATAATAAAAAATAATACCCGAAGCTTCCGTTCCCCATCGGTGGGTTGGTCTGAGCATCTAGGAAGGGAATAAACACAATAAAAAAGCCCAAACACCCTCAAAAGGTGGTAAACATCCTTAAATGGCCAGGAAACATTTGTCACCCATTGTGATCAATGTGACTGTAAGCATATCACACATGCAAGTAATCTGGAACTCTTCTTTTTATTTCCACTGGAACTGCATGCCAGCTAGTTTGTTTGTAGATTTTATTTAAGTTTTTTTCCCACCACTCTTCCTATTAGTTTCCACTTCCAACATACCTCAGGCTACAAAGAATGGTCTCTTGCACTTATTTATTCCAGACAAAGAATGCCTGAATGCATTTAGGCCACCAGGTAGGTATAGCAGGTCATTACCCCTTGTGACATTACAGGGCCTGTCAGGTTGATGTTTAATAGGAACTGCCGATTAACATCCAAGATACCAGTTAACAAGACACTTTCTTTGAATGACTTATATTGACAAATGAATTCATAAAATTCCACAACTTCTTGTTGTGTGGAAAGAACCCCTGTGACATTCCCGAACACCTTTGTTCCATTCACGTTTGTGTTTGGGCTGTCAGCCAGCCAAGAGATGAGACAAGCATTGAGTGTGCCCTGTTGCACACAGTTTAGGGACAGCCACCAGGGAAAATCCATAGCCGGCAACGTCAATGGAGCTGTGTTGATTTATACTAGGTGAAGATCCAACTCACTATTGGCATTAAGGAGGAGGAGAAGTAGAGTTGAATTCCATGCAGATGACCTGAGGGTCTTCTGAGATGGGTTAAACTGAAGCACTGACATTGCAAGAAACTCTGTCTTTTTAACATTAAAGTGAAACCTGTACAAGGGGCTGTCCTTATTCAGCAACCTCCTTCCTTAAACAATGACCAAAAAAACAAAAACAAAATCCCTCGATTTGGTGACTAGGAGTCTGCTCTACCTTTATTAGAGGATCTTCGGTATTAAATGACCAATGTTTGTTGGCCATTTAAGACAGGAACATCCTTTGTCAGGAAATGTACCACCTTTTGGGGCAGTTTGAGCTTTATCATCATGTTCACTCCCCTCCTAGATGCTCCAGAATTTGATGAGGTGAATCGTGACCATTGTGCCAATAATCACACATTACTGACACCAGTCTCAATTTGTAGAGTGCGTTTTGCACACAAATGGCTGCTTTGCCTATGTCAGGGATAGCAAGAAGTGTCACTATGCAGGCCTGCACTGCCAGCCTCATTAGGACCCAGGTTTTGAAACTCTGGGGACAGATGCACAGTGCATGCTGAGTGCATTTCACAGACCCCACATGGCCAGAAGAATCTTCAGACAATTAAAGGCCCGGGGGGGGACTGCCACGGATCCAGTCAAATACATTATCATGGCCACTCACGACTCTGCTGTGAGGGATCCAGCTGCTGGATCTCATGTGCATTAAGCCTCCAGAATCTGAACTGAGAGTCCAGGTACTGCCACTTTCTTCGGGACTGTAGCCAGAATTTCACAGTGAAGATCCTCTCTTAGGCACCTGCTCCTGAGAGCCGAGACCTCACAGTCCAACTGTTCGGCCCCTAGGACCAATACCAACCCCTCCAGCTTCTCCCCGCATTGCTTAAATACAGCCTCTCCCAGAACTCCAGCCATGTGGATGTTTTGGGTCTACAAATTAACTTGTTAAAGGAACATATAAACGCGCAGACAGATAGACCTTGCAGAGGATTCTAATACCAAGGCTCTTTACTTAGATACATGAGAAATATACAGATCTATTCAAAACAATAAACACTATATACATTTCCCTGTCTCAGTTTTCTCATAATTCCAGAGCATTCTTAGGGTTGGGGTCAGGATCCTCTTAGGCCATCCAGGGACCTATTGCTCCAGTGCATGACTTACCTTTCCAACCACAGAGACTCTCTAGCTCAACTATCCTTCTCAGACCTTGGCTGGTCTGTACCCTTCCTCTCTCTTGCCTAAGCTTCCTGTTCGTGTTCCAGTGAGTCTCTCTAGTTTATGATTATGTCCCATCAACACCTGCTTCCATTGTTCTCCAGGATACTACTGGTGATTTTCCACTCTCCAAACCACAGCTGTCTACAGACTGGAAGAAATGGCTTCATCCAGCTCCAGATGACTTCCTCAGCTTACCTATTATTTGGTCAAAGTCCAGTCATTAAGGTTAACATCTTTCTATGTGTCTAGTCTGGGACAGACCCATCAGCAATGGTGCTAGAGATACATAGAGACATTCCAGGATATAACAGTTTTCCATGAGAACAGCTTCTTAATATCAGCCAGAATTCATAAATTGTACAGACAGTTTCACCAAATTGTCACAGGGACACACAACTTGGTTTACTTATAGATGCGAAATGAACATTTTAGTCCTGCAGAGCAGACTCCCAGGAAAACTTAAGGCTTTTAGACAGACAGCTGCATGATTTCCTCTTGGCCATCCAACCTGCCCCCCCACCAACACCTATTAAATTCAATGGAGGCTACATTAAGATGGGATACAGAATACAATTATTTAAGTTTGATTTTGGACAGGACATATAGACAGATACACAAGATGCACATTAAGAACTGTCAATAGCTAAATAAAATCTGCTTCTTTTATCAGACTTTGAGATTATTACAACAAAAGACTAAAACAGTTGTATGTCAGGATGCATGTTTTACTGAAGGTATATTGTGAATTCTATGCATGCTCTGTTAAATCTCTTCCGGCCTCCATCCCATCCTTCTCCCAGAAGTAACATGGTGAAATGTTTAGGGTAAAACCTCATTGATTGTGGCCTTACATTTATTATTTTGGAATCCTCTATTAAGTTTTCAAACATGCTGGAGTTTATCAGATATTCACAAAGGTGTTTAACTCATGAATGATCGTGTGCCGAATTAAATTAACATGACTTGCCTCACTGGACACTAGGCATTTGAGGTTACACATAGGTGTGGGAGCAGAGTCTGCATTGGGTGAAAAATGACAGTTACCTATGGCTGAACGGCAAGGGAGAAAGACTCAAAGAAAGGAGATGAGAATCAGTCCTGGCTACATTATTCAGAGCCAATTATTTTGCTGTCTTTCTTTCTTAAAAAGCTAATGAAGGCTTTGGAACACAAGACTGCTTCATATCAGCTCCTTTGCTAGAAAGATGGAGTGTCGATTTGCATTCTACTGACTGATCAAATGTTAACTAAGAATTACTTAAATGTCTTAACAGTTTAATTTTATTTGTCTCTAATCTGATTAGCAAAGGGGAACAAGTGAGTGGGAGGTAGGGATTCCTTTTTGTCTGTAATATAGAAAACGTGGGGAAGGGGAGGACAGTGCCAGATGTCGCAGATTATAATTTCCTTCCTATTATTTCTCCATTTTACTGGACTGTCTGTTCTTCTTGAGAACTTTCCCTAAATTCAAGACTTTAATAGCATGCATTCATTTCTGTTACAGATAAGGTGAGTCTAGCTGTTTGTGCCTAGTAATTTAATAGGAACTTGGATCTAGTTTAATATATCCTTTATGTCTCTGTCAGAGTCTGTTAACATTGATTGGTGCAACATCTTATAGAAGTCAGTAAATACATTAATCTATCGAGAACTTGTGACAATAGCTCTGTTAACAGCATGAACAGTACGGATGGACAAACCATACTGGGTAAATGAAGCACTGACCTGAACTATCACACACACACTGAACCAGGTTTGAAAAAGCCTGGACCAGATTCAGTATAAATCTGAAGTAACCCCACCAAGGACTATCACTAAGCTTACCGCTTTCCTCTCCAAATACCAGGCACAGTTCTTTGATACGGCTGTCTCTAACATAAAAAAAGCACTAAACTAAACAATACAAGCCATTGCACATTCTTCTCCCCTAGGGAGAGGATAAGAAAACAAACATGTGGCAAATGTGTAGTTATGTTGCTTAATGCACTATGGGAAGGCGCTCAGATAGTACGGTGATGCGCATAGCATAAGAATCTACATAGAACAGAATAGAAATTCCTTAATCAGGCATAGACTTCATGTGTGGTCGGGGTAAATCCCTTAATCTCTCTGTGCCTCTCTTTCTCAGCTGTGAAATGAGGATAATGATACTCTTTCTTCCATCCTTGGGATGTCCTGTCTATTGATGGCATAAGCTCTTCAAGGTAGGAACGATCTCTTACCACATGTACGTAAAACACTTCTCACAATAGGACCCTGATCTCAGTTGGGGCCTCTATGGCCTCTTGTAATAAAAGCAGTAGTTTTACAATCATAAACAGGTTTTAATAAAGTAATCTTAAAGTTTAGCTAATTTGCTTTCTTCATTGCTTTGCCTCCCTCCCCCATTTTCTCAGACCTTCATACTTTCTCGTTCTGGTAAAGACTAGAATCACTGGATTTCTACATGAATAGTCTTGTGACAATTGCAATCTGAGTTGGAGTACTAGAAATAAGGTAAGAATGCCAGATCTTGAGAGATTTCCAGCCCAGTTTTGAAGACTTCAGTAGTTTGGATATGGCTCTACTAAGCATTTGAGCTTTTAGGCCTTGTCTAGACTAGGATTTAAGGCGTGATATGTGCATGTGTTAGCCTACACATTTTAAAAGCCTGGTCTATAGGGGACCCCAGGCTTTATCTCAGCCAGTTTAGCATGTGTTCAAGGCAGTGTGCTTTTTCTAGACTAGACATTTAAAATAGGCCAACATCACATATTTATGTCCTAGTCTAGTCAAAGACTTTAGGGGCCAGATTTTTGAAGGTATTTAGTTGCCTGTGGAGAACCATTGGGATATTATTTTAGGTATGTAGGAGAGAATATATTTTGGAGGAAGTGAGATAGTGGTTTGAAACCTAAGGACTCTGTCAGGGACCATTGGGTTGCTAGGAGCTGCTCCGAAATACTTGCTGGAAAGTTGGGTGTTGAAGGAGCAGTGTTCGAGGCATGAGCATGAAGACTGGCCAGCTGGAGGTAGTTTTGCTGGGGCATGCTGAAGATGCCAAGAAAGGTCACTAAAGAGACTGGTCCATCAGGGATGATGGATGTCTAGACCGCTGAGAGAGTGCCAGGGAGACCAGATTGGGCACTTCCAGAGGGTCAATACTGGAGTTCATTCATTAGTTTTAATTGTAAGTAATAAATTAAATGTTAGATCATTCAATGTGGATTGTAGCTGTGGTGAATAGTGATTTGTATAGTGGTCATAGAAGAAGGCCTGTAATACGTATCAGGGACCCCTGCTCCTGGGGGACAGGGTCCTTATAATGAGGGAGCACATGGAGGGGTGCCCCAAGGTAAGATTTCTGAGTGAGAAGCTTGATGGTATTGAAACTGTGTCACAATAAACCCAGAGTCCAGAGAGGATTTAACACTCATTGATTTCAGTGGGAGTTAGGACTTAAGTACCTTTAAAAATCTGGCCCTAGATGCTTAGTCAACCAAATCACCATATCAACTGATGTTGGTCCACATTATTGTAGGTAGCTGGAAAACTGTCTGAATCCCATTGTCTGAAACGATATTTCCCCTGCCTTATTACATTGTCTCTTGTGGTATATGTAATTCTGAGCCCTTTTTAATCCTCCAGTCACTGCGCCTTACCATTTCCAAGCACTCTCCTTGTGTGCAGAGCAAAGCCTGTAACAGAGGCGAGACATGCACACCATGCTCTCTCATGGCTATTCTATCTTGATTTTCCATAATCTAAAATAAAAGCCATTTTAGATGGGGAAAGTCTTTATTTCGGTCTCTTTGCAAAGAAACTTCACACTTTTATTCCCTAGAAGTGATCACTTGCTGACCCATGTTTGAGTGTCAATGACCACATCTTTTTACCCCACAACTGATCAAGATAATCTTGATGATGTAATGTGGCACATCTATAGTTCTGAGTGCTAGGATAAGGGGAAGATTTTAGTCTTGATCACTTGTTCTACACACAAGGAAAAAATACCACTTCGAAATAAAATCTGTAATATTAAGGTTTGGTTTGTGTTCAACTCTACAGCACATTTAGATATTAAGCAAAAACAACGAGGAGTCCTTGTGACACCTTAGAGGCTAACAAATTTATTTGGGCATCAGCTTTCGTGGGCTAAAACCCACTTCATCAGATGCATGGAGTGGAAAATACAGTAGGGAGGTATAAATACAGAGCATATGAAAAGATGGGAGTTGCCTTACCAAGTGTGTGTGTGTGTGTGGGGGGGGGTTAGTGCTAATGAGACAATTCATTTAAGGTGGAAGTGGGCTATTCTCAACAGCTGACAAGAAGGGGTGGATATTAAGATGTGCTGCCATTTGACAGTGAGGTCATTTTAACTGAACATGTTGTGAAATCCAAAAATGGAAAGTAGCCTTGCCCGTATGCTCCAGGTTTGTAATGAAAGAGAAATCCCTCTAGTCTTAGCTAGGCAAACTCATTATTGCAACAGTTTCTCTTCTTATGGCACAGACAGAAAAAAAATACTGAATATTATTAATTCACTTTCCCTATCCTGTCCATACAGAAAAACACATTGGACTTAATTCTGCAGCATGTGGAATACCTATAACTCCCAATGTGGGACTACAGAGGGATATGAGTGCGCTCACCCTCTTGGAGGTGGTGGTCAGAATTGCAGGATTTGACCTCTCCCACCCCCAACGTACTACTTGCCATCACTGTAAATTAACAGAAGAACAGAGTCATAATATTAATAGCTAGTATGAAGATCTGCTGTGCAGTAGGCAGTCATCTCCTTTACATTTCAAAGCCAATCTATAACTGAAGGGCTGGGGTAGGAAGCAAAAGAAAATCATCATGGCAGGAATATCGGGGTATTTTGGATGCAAAGCAGAAACTTATCTGCTTTACTATTGCAGCACCAGAGAAAATCAATTTTGACACAGAACTGCCACTTTACAAGCAAATAACTATACTTTCCAATAACCTAATCTGCGCAAAGCCTACTGAAAATTCCCTAAAGAACCTGTAGTTAAAACCTCCATTAAATCAAAGGGTTTAATATGGGAAGGGAAGAGAGGATGCAGTTTGACTTGGGAATGTAATGGACTCAGTGGGGAAATAAATATGTTGTTTTATGTGTACTGTTACAGAATTTGAGAACACAGCATTCATTTCAAAGGGAATTCTCTTGCTGTGCAACTTATTCTTAAACAGATGTGATTTTTGCTTATTCAAAAACATTTAGGTAACAATTACAGCATAATAAATTATAATTGCCATCATCTTCCAGCTATGCTATAACTTCTATGCAAACACAAAGAAAATGCAATTATACAAATGGCTATATTTCACATATATATGTATAATTAGCATAAACAATATTTTTGTACCGATCTATACAAATGAAAAGGATGTTTCTGTTACCAAGGCATCTGGCAGACTGGATGAGGTCTGTGATATTTAACTACTGCTCACAAACACATAAAATTAAGCACCTGAATAGTTCTTCTGAAGCCAGTGGGCCTATTCATGGGTTTAAAGTTAGACATGTGCTTATGTAGCTTGCTGAATTAGGGCTTTAATGAAGCAGGGCATAGTCACTTTTTGAATGCTGAGATGGAGGAGGTGCTATTGCCACCTTTTGTAGATATGGGACCAAATGCTGCTCATATTACTCATTCAAGCAGCAACTACTAGTGTAGCAACTACTAGTTCAGAGCAACTAGTGAAAGAAAAATAGGATATGGTCCTTGGTCTTAACAGGACACTCGAAAAATGTAGCCCCAAATTTAAGATTTTGAAAATTAAGACTACTAGAAATTATATATGTATACAATTTCAATGGGAACAGGTTTTGTTTTAAAGAAATAATTCCCCTGCAAGAAAAACGGAGGCCTTGTACAGTCCATGAAAATCCAACTGTGCATTTATCTAGAAATGGACAAATATTAAAATGGAGATGGTGTCTATTTCTCAGGGTCTAAACCTTATGGAAAACACACATAAAAATTAACAGACAAGGATATACCTTTCTGTAGATTTCTTAAATCATCTTATATAATTTAATAGAGAATTATATCCCTGCTATAGAATTTTACAAGATGACTTAAAAAAAACAAAAACAAAAAAACCCACAGTGGCAAGAGTATTATTCCCTGTTAAATTCTAGAGGATTAAGAGTAATTTGTTTCATTCTATAAAAAAAAAATTATGAATTTCATCCCTATTCAGTTCTGCAGTGCTAAAATGTTAAATCAGTCTTTTATATTGTAAATTCTTTGTGGCAGGGACTGCCAGTTATTACTTGTCTGTATAGTACCAACTGAGTGCATAATGAGATCTGACTAGAAACTACTGCAGTAATAATAATAAATTAAATAATAATAAGTGGACTCTCCCACAAAGAAACTTGGAGAAATGCAAAAGGCGTACAAACAGCAGAGTGAAGTTCAATTGTATATTTATAATTATTTCAGTTTCAGTAAGGTGTAATGAGTACCATATGTCAGTGGTTCTCAACCTTTCTTGACTACTGTACCCCTTTCAGGAGTCTGATTTGTCCTGTGTACTTCTAAGTTTCACCTTACTTAAAAACTACTTGCTTACAAAATCATACATAAAACTATAAAACTGTCACAGCACACTAATTACTGAAAAATTGCTTACTTTCTCATTTTACTACATAATTATAAAATAAATCTTTTGGAATATAAATATTGTACTTACATTTCAGCGTATAGTATATAAAGCAGTATAAACAAGTCATTGTCTGCATGAAATTTTAGTTTGGACTGACTTCACTAGTGCTTTTTATGTAGCCTGTTGTAAAATTAGGCAAATATCTAGTGGAGTTGATGTACCCCCTGGAAGACCACTGCGTACCCCTGGTTGAGAGCCACTGCGACAAGAAAGGAAATTTCAGGTTTTCACCTGACAACCTCTTTTTAAACAACTATGTAAACAACAGAGTTGTTCTGTTATGGTAAGAAACAGTCCATTGTATTCTTAAGTACAACTGTTTTTTCTTTTCTAAATAAACTAACAGATCCCATAATTGCAAAGGAATACAGAAGCTCCCCGACTTACGAATTTTGCGTAAGTTGGGAATGTATCTCTGACAGTTATGCCAAAAAGCTTACACACCCTAAAGTCCGGATTTCCATAAGTCGGATTTGCGTAACCTGGTGAGTGTCTGTATTCTGAGAGCACTTTCTCTTCTTCCCCCCACTGTGGACTCAGAAGGGAGGGATGTCTGTTTACTTTTCATTTTTGAAAATTTGGAAACAGATGAGAGTTTTCTAAAAGTGAAAGTGAGGCTGTGACTCCGCCCCCAACCCAAGAACCACCAGCAGGAATGAGCATGCCAAACAACTCTGTTGTCTAGGAAGGAGCCCTGGGCCCGAGCCCGGCTCCTGCAGCCTTTGCTGCCATCCTCTGGTCTGGAGGCCACTTTAGAGCTCTAACTTAGATAAGTGCCACCTCCCATCCTCTCCATCTCCTCCTCAAAGTAGGCAAGAGCAACAGGGGTGTCACAACAACCCACTTTCCCCGTGCTATTTGGGAAACTAGACAACCATTTCTCCACTTGGATCATCCCAAGGATCCACTTCATAATCTGTCACAGATCAAATTGGGAAGAATAACCCAAGGGAATAGAAAAAGAGACATAAACTGGATTCCAGATATCTGACACCTATCCTCTGCACAGAACCATTACCTAGGCAAGGGACAGAGGCAGGCTGCCCCAAGTGACATGACCTAAAGTTGATACTGAATAACACAAGACCTGCCAGTAACTAACCTGATAGAGCCTCGCTGAGAAGGTGCACTAGCCTACTTTGTCCTCCAGGATACTCAGCACAACAAAAAAGCCTGACAAGATAAGAAGGCAGGCAGCACTTCATTCATCTTCTCTGCAAACATCAAATCAAAGAGTGGTACCTCTGGTAAAACAACTTAATTCAAATTAATCAATTTGACAATAGAAACCAGAGTCAAAGCTAAAGTTTTATACTCATTGACAGACCTCCATAGGCTAAAGGATTCATAAACGAGGTCACTGTTACCTTGTCAATGATGGTGGTAAAATACTAGGAGATATCAAGGCGGCCACAGATGCAAAAGCTCAGAAACACATCTCCTCCTTTGCCTCTCTAGGACTTACACAAGCCCTTTCTTGACCAACCTGCACAGCCAGTCACACCCCGGATCCTATCTTCAGCCTAGATGATAAAATGGAGGATATCACAATCCCACCATTGTCTTGGACAGACCATCATTCCAATAGAACAGTAGTCAGAAACCTTCCAGATCCCAGGCCACAAGAAAGGCCCATGAACCTGATTTGACCATGAAGACTTATGGACTCCAACAAATTCTGAGTCATGCTAAACAGCAGCAGCACTTCATTCACAGGACGAGAATCAAGGATCTGGGAATCATCATAATTGTACACTAGCTTCAACAATTGACATGCTGACTCCCAAATGACCTTTTCCTGTCAGTCATGTTGCTTAATGCACTACTGGAAGGCATTCAGATGCTACGGTGACAAGCTCAGTATAAGAACCTGAATAGAACAGAAAACAGTAACAGACAGATTGTGAAAGACCACTACTATCTTACACTGTTTACTTTGCACTCAAGGTGACCTTGGGAAATATCAACTATAATCTTCCAATATATAAAAACACACTCAAGACAAAAGCTCCACAGTATGCAAAGTTGCCAAACTTAACAATTGCTCCCATTGACTCTTTCTAGTCTTAGGTGGGTTTTTAAAACTGGTCTCATTTCTTAAAATGAGAACCCTAAAAATGTGCATTCAGGACTCTTCCACTGGCTTTGAGGTTCAGACTTATGGAAGGGTTGCATCTCTAAGAGCCAACAGGAATCGAGTTCACAGGAAGAGGAAATTGCAAAGCTCTGGCAAACCAAGTTTGCTCCAAGGACCCATTGCCTGGTACAGTTATTGACTGCAGGAAGCATTCCATTAATGCCTGATATTTTTAGGCTAACTGGACAGGATCAATTCAATCTGAGTTTTATTTAATTATTTTCTTTCCTGGCTGCTGTTTGCACTGAGCTATGATTCCTTTCCTACAGCAGCACGATCAGTTCAATAGACTTAAACTCCCCTGAGTCATTACCGGGCATAAGTTTCAGTGCTGTAGTGTTTGTGCTATGAAGAGTTAAGCTTCAGGAGAAAGTTAAAAGTTGCCACACATCTTCCAGCACACTATGCAGTGTCATGCTTCCTCATGACTCTCTCACATACAGAGTGTCTCTACCAAGTGCTCATTCCGTACCAGAATGCACTAGTGTGTTGCACACAAACTGACCCACATGGACCCTATTGGCGTGAACTAAAAGCTCCCCAGTGCACAGTAATGTGGTACTGTTTGAAACAGGACTATATTATCCTAACATAAGGAACTTTTAGTGCACACCAGCAGGGTCCACACAAGCCAGTTAGGGCGCAACATGCTAGTGTGGACTAAAATTTACATGCTAGCCAGTGTGTGCACACACACTAAAGTACCATGTAGACAAATCCACTGAAATAAGAAAGCTGCTTAAGAGAGTCAAACAGAGAATATAACCGAGTTACTTCAAAGGAGCAGCAATACTATACTTACTTGATAAGTTATTTCTTCTTGTTAATTTAAAAACATAACCGAAAAACCTGCCCCAGACATCGCTCAAGTGCCATAACAAATCATTTTAGAGACCGATTACAAGTTGCAACATCCAGTTTCCACTGTTAATTGTGTGGGTTATTCCAAACTTTCACAACCAACAGAACTTGGAAAGTCACGATCTTACCAAGTGTATGTTACAAAATTGATATTTTTCCAATCGTGAATCATTTCCAAGAGCAGAATAAATGTTTTAAAATAATTTGGCATTTTGAAATTTGGTTTAAACAGTTTTTCCTACAGAAATCAAGGTGTGCAATTAGATTAAGACACAGGGTATGCCTAACACTACAAAAAAAGTGTGTTCTTAACTTGGATTAGGTAAGAGTGAAGACCCAGCAGTTGAAGCTTTTAATTTGCGTTAGCAATTTGAATTCAGTCCCAGGCCTTCCATAGGTTCTAACACAAGCTGCAGACCCCAGTTACAAGCTCAAGTGCTGTGTCTTCGCTGCTATTTTAAACAAGTTATCCAATCAGTGTGTAAGAACACACTTTTTCCCTCAGTGTTAACATATCCACAGTAAAAAACAGATCCACTAATCATGGTCCTGTCAGTAATGAAATGACCCCGAAATCTTGCAACTTCATGCTCTGAAAATGCAAAAGCAATTTCTGGGATCCAGGAAGGGGCACCTAACATTTTAAGACTCCACATTTCCCTCACTGAAATATATAAGAAGGCTTCATGTCCCATGTTTTTGATCAGTAAAGGCTTTAACCATCCAGCCCTGGAAGGATCAGCTGAATTTCCATTTGTAAACAGTTTCATTATATTTCATTCTGAAGTTACACAGTGCAACAGGACATATTTTGTGCCAACATGAACTTCAATAAGGAACATTTAACGCTGCACAAGAGCTCGAGTCATGGTAAGTGATACCTAATTCCCAGAAATATTAGATACTAATGCTGTTTTCCCCACGCAGAGTCCAATTGGCACTAGAGAAAGGAACTATCACTACAGACAAAATCCAGGTGTCCCCAATCAGCAGCTAAGGCTTCCCCTTTCACATTATCTTTCATCACTTTCTTTATTTCCTTTAGGAAAATATTTATGGATGACAAGAGGCCTGGATTGTGTATTACATTCTAGTGAGGAAAATGAAAATCTAGTTCACACTCTAATTTCATATTTCAAGAGAAGGAAACCAAATAAATATCTTTGCAACACATTCATTTTTCTTAAAACCATGGGGAAAGATCTGAACTTAGAGAACCCCAAAGTGAAAGGTTTTATCAACTGGGCCAGCTGGTATTCTGTCAATGCTTTTACAATCCAAAAGAGCAGAACAATTGTCAGAAATTAGTGTAGACTGCCTACTAAGTTTGATCCTTTACAGAGGCTTAGTGACCAATGTATTTAAAACGCACACTATGCAATGAGTTTGCCATATTCCAGGGATGCAAGAAGAAATTAACTTATCAGATCTAATTCTAGGGTTAAATGGTCTCAGAGAGTGGCGCTAATTGACCTGAAATCAATGTCTCGTGTGTTTGTGCATATGATGTACCTGGCATGAAATCAACAAAAATCAAAACCCCAACCAGCCAGAAATTTAGAACTCATACTATTTCACCAAAAGTTACCATAGCATAACTTATTTATGGTAACTAAATGTAACAGTGACCTAATTCATCCAAGAAAAAACAACAGAAAACTGAAAAATGTCCAGAATTTAAGGATCAATGACTGATTTTATAAAGATGTTGACACCCAAATTTTCCACTGATTCCATTAGAAATGGAAAGCATTCAACATCTCTGAAAAAATCAACCAATCTCTGTTCAAATAATTACCTCTATTATCGGATGACCCCTGGTATTATCTTAGTTTATCCTAGAATAGTTCCTTAATTGGTTTCAACATGGCCACTCACAGGCAGGGTAAAGTACAAACTTGAGTACAGGCAGAATCTGGCCCATTGAGAATTGTACTGAATATCAGTACTTTTCAGGTCACTGTTGTTCACTCCATAGACTAATGTGTGACACTGGCATGAATTATGTGCATCTATATGTTTGTTTTGAATATTTGTTTTCTTGTTTTTAGTGCTGTGAGGAAGATTCTACTTCCCCCTCACGCCACCCGCCAGCACACATCAGTTCTCTGGCTTGAGTTTTCCAACACCATGTTCTATTTAATAACAAGGTTCACTGACTTTCTGTATCTCTCAGCTTTCGGTGTATATCTATGGGATGAGCAGGCTTTTTATTTTACTTTAGCCATAAACTGCCAAGTTGTGCACATCTGTTTTTTTGCTCCTTTACTGAAATTCATCGCTTATGTGCTCAGGGCTGATCTGATAATGGATCTCTGACCTGGGGGAGGTGCTGATCACCCTGAGATTTTTCTGTTGGATAGACCTTGTGGGATCGAGTGGATCAGAGTGCTTCTCTCCATATAAACAATTGTTTTATTCCTCTTTGGCCCCTTGCCCCTGGGGGATGCTCTGCCGTGACTCTTGGCCAACTCCTTCCCTAGACTTCCTTTCTTCCACCTGTTGTCTACCTGGTCTATACAGAAGGTAAGTTCTTTAGGGCTGGGGCTATCTCTTAGTGCTTAGCACAATGCAGAATCATGCTTGGGCATGACTTCCAGGTACTACTGCAATACAAACGATAATAGGAAATACTCCCAGTGCCTTTTGGTTCCTCTGCTCCAGCACTGCAGCTGAATATCCCTTGCAATGTGGGAGCAGGGGTGGTAGCAAAACCTAAGATTGAAAGCTATCAGCCTGCTGGCCATTCCCATTGAGCATTGCCCCTTCTTCATCCATATGAACCCACTGTTTGGGAGGAGGTACAGATGAGGAGTGTGGCAAGGACTGTAAGTGCTCATAAGAGGTAGTAATACTAAGGAAGTACTTGATATATTTTAATGGTCTTTTGATGCGATTTAACATCTGGAATCAAAGAGAAGGGGCAGCACCACAACACCAGCCAGTTTTCCGTGGATCACAAGCAATGATCTTTGACTTAGAAGAGTAGGCTTGTGTTTTGTCTAGTCTTTCCACCAAAATATCTGAGTATGCTGTGGACCTGAGTACAGGGGTTAACACTATTTACAATTGGTTTTACATCCCTTCCCCCCTTAATATATGTCCCTCCTTTTGTTCATATGTTCCATTTTCCAAAGTGTCAGCACCCTGCTTTACATCTTTAATAGATTGAAAGGTGTACCCTGAATTATTATGCGTGGCTTAAATGGCTGAGTCCCATTTGCAGAATTGTCTTATTAATTTACTCACTATTGATTTACACCACTTTTTCTGGAAACTACCCACCAGACTCCTATTTTACACACACTCTCAAAATCTCTATTCCTGTCTTTTTCTCCCCTATCATTCTCCGTCACATCTTTCTTCATTGAACCATTTCTTATCTTCTTCCTCCTTCTCCCTCACACTGTTGTCTTCCTTCTGTTCCTTCTCAATCTCCTCCATTTTCTCCCTTTTGTCTTCTCCCGCATCCTCTTTGTTTTACAACAGCTAATAAGTCTACTGTGAAAGATTCGAAAACTCAGAAGATACAGATTTAAAGGTAAAGGAACTCAAATGGAGACCCCTCATTACAAGTCAGCACGAAGATGAACAACAGCTGTGACTTCAGTGCAGAGATTCCAGAGACTGATGGGTGACCATCATCTTTGTTGTGGCATTTTTCTGTGCCCTTGCATCCTTTGGTTTTCCAAGATCTCAATCCTGTAGCTCAGATCTTACATTCAGTTTTAAGAGTCTTCTCCATAAATTATTTTATATTATATATATATATATATATATATATATATATATATACACACACACACACACACACACACACACACACACAGAGAACGAACTGGTGTCATGGTTACCAGTTTGCTGTTAAATCCAAACATTTCTAGCCTGTCTACATGCATCTATTTATCTATCCATATACAGATATAAAGGTGTGGATTTAGTAATGTATTATATAACACAGATAATATCTTAATATATTGTATATTTACCATTTCTACTCTTCATCAACTTTCTGTAAAAAATGACTGACATTTCCTAAAATGGAAGGATGACCCAGTCTCTCATCCATTCCATTTGAAATGGGCTATAGTTCAAAAGGGTTTAAATGCAGAAGGTTGGAGTGGAAAGGCTATTCAAATTTGCATGTTCAGATTGGGTCCAAAAATAAGCTGACCCTAACGCTGTACTGAACAGAAGAAAGGGTGGGGGGTGGGGAAGAGAAAAGCGAAGGGAGAAAATGTTAAGGAACAGAAAATCAAAGGGCAGTGTAGATAAGGTAAGAATTCAGTGGACTAGCACATCACCTTTGGAAATCAGCCACAAACAAAACAATCTGACAACTCTCAAAATGTCTTTGCTGATGTTTATTTCTGTACTAAAACCACGGGTCTGATTCAACATGGCTGGCCATCTCCATTTAGCAGAGGCTGACAACTGGCATAGTGCTACCTCTATATAACACTGTCCTCGGGAGCCAAAAAATCTTACTGTGTTATAGGTGAAACCGCGTTATATCAAACTTGATTTGATCCGCTGGAGCGCGCAGCCCCGCCCCCCCGGAGTGCGGCTTTACTTCGTTATATCCAAATTCATGTTATATCGGGTCGCGTTATATCGGGGTAGAAGTGTACTGGAAGTCACAACTGAGATTCGCTGGCTCATTAAGTACAGGTGGAGGAAAGCTTGTATAGCGCCTGCTTGCATTATGCCTGGATGTATCACTATCTCATTTTGATGGACACCTACATTCAAGAAAAAAAAACAATGGATGCAGCCTATAGAGACTACCACTATATTAGAATGTGTATTGGCATTGGAAGCCTGGAGAAAAAAATCACTTGGGAGCCACAGTATTGGTATAAGGGAAAGTACTGCATCAAATGGAGCATTTGAGTTTGTTTTTTCTTGACAGATGTAAAGACAGACACTTTTTAGACTCACAAAAAAAATATTAAAAAGCTAACATCCTGGTTAACACTCAAAGAACATGTTTGGGTTAAAGAAAAACAACAACTACAGTGAAGAATGAGGCAAATCCATAAACTTTCGCTGCTTGGTTATTATATGAAAAATACCATGTAACTACAAAGTAATTACAGGCTCTCAAAGGTAACATGGTGCAATAATAGAGTTTGTGAAGTTACCAATTTTATTTCCAACTTAAATTCCATGTAGTTTGCAGTTTTAAGATTTACAGTGTAGTTCTGAAAATACGAACAGCCTGTATTACCCACATATGTACATTTCAAAGTATATATTATGTAATTATATAATCAATGCTTACTATGGAATTACAAGGTTCTACATAGTTGCTTGTGTCCTCCTAAGTAAAATGATAGAATATTTCAGCATTTAAACAATCGATAAGACAGAAAAAAAACTTATTATTGGAGAATTCATTCCTCTTCTGCTATTTCAGATTTTCTGTATGGACACCCTATTTGAAATGCAAACGGAACATAATCAAAGATTTTGCTAAGGAAGCACTCACTGTGAACTTTATTTGGAAGGAACTATGGCTACCAAAGACCTACAAAAGACCACTCTACCTTTTTTGATGAATGCCTTAGCTCTCCCCAGGAAGGATTTTTATTTTGCTGTACCTGAACTGCCGTCCGAGAAATTGACTAGTTTTGATTGACTGGTCCCGACCTGCTCTCTTCTTAGAAAATTAAGATGGCAGCTTGCCAGTTCTCTTTGAAGGGCAGTGCTTATTTTTTTCTTTACAATTTTTAAAAAACAAAAACACTTACAGAGAGATGACTCATTCTTTGTAGTGATGACAGCTGATAACTTGGAAATTTGTTCTAAATATAGAATACAATTAATTCTGAAAAAAGTTCTATTACACTATTAGAAAATATTACATGTGTTTTTATTAAACCCCAATAAAAATAGTTTGTATATGTACCAATAGTTAGGTAGTAAAAAAGAAAATTAGGCTATAAAAAATATGTGCAGCGGACTAAACAGGAAGTGAATAAGGCATTGGACTGAGAGACATGAGACCTGGTTTTTACTCCTAGCTCTGCCACTGATGTGCTGTGTGATCTTGGGCAAATTACTTCTTTATGGGCTTCTGCTTCCCCATCCAACCATTGTTTTATTTCCTTAGCTTGTAAGTCTCTCAGGGTAGGGAATGTCTTTTATTATGCATTTGAATGATGCTTAACACAATAGGTGCCAATTTTGCTGAGGGCCGCTCAGCATTAATGTAATACAGCTAAATAACCAACTAACAAAATAATTAATAATAATAATGCAACAGTTTCTAGTTCATCTGGAACAGACACTGCCATATTGGTTCCTCAAAACACTCTGCCCTCATCTACACAAGCAGGGTTTGTTTTTTGGGTCAGAGTGCCTGGATTATGAAATAGACAAATTTGAATTATTGCAGGAGGGGCTGGTAGCACCACCTAATATTAAGGTGTCAGACACTTCCCATTAGAAGAGCCAATGTTCATTTGATTATAACTTTGCCAAGCTTTCGCTGTTTGGGCTTAAATTTCCCATGGCAGGTGTCTGCCTCAGGCTGAATAGCACGTGATCATGTAATTAAAGACTATCAATATATATACACAAAACGGGGCCAAATTAAGGTTTCACAGACAACCTCAATACCAGCATTTCCTAACTTTTTAATGCTTGACTTAGTGACATATTTTTGTGTATGTATTATTAATATAGAGCTATATTAATTCATAGACCTTCTGTTGAGGTCTATCTGTCTCAATGGACTAGTAACTGGATACAGAGCCTTTCACCTCTTGGTCACTGATTTAAATCCAGCCTAGGGCTGTAGTGATGAACAATTACCACCACTGGACAGCTGTTCAGAGGCCTCCATGAAGTGACTTGGTGATTGCAGTCTTAGTGTACAGATGTCCACATTGCACAACCACTGTGGTTTACTGAAACAATTTATCCTTGTACACCTCTACCTCTATATAACACGACCTGATATAACACAAATTCGGATATAATGCGGTAAAGCAGTGCTCCCGGGGGGACGGGGCTGCGCACTCCGGTGGATCAAAGCAAGTTCGATATAATGCGGTTTCACCTATAACGCGGTAAGATTTTTTGGCTGCCGAGGACAGCGTTATATCGAGGTAGAGGTGTACTTGTGTCTTTTACTACCTGTTTGTGTGTTAAGGTGCCTGAGTTATGCACATAAATGCCTGCTTGTCAATGGATGCACTTACAAATACTGAGAAGACTCTTTGAAAATGTGTCCCCTGTTAGCAGCCTGAGGAGAAAGAGCAAGAGTTGACATGGGGATTATCACTCCCCACTTCAGGTAGTCTCCATCCTATCAGGTTGAAATACAAGGGTCTAGATCTAACAAAGCACTTAAGCACAGGACAAGTTCCATTGACTTCAATGGGATTATTCGTATGCTGAAAATTAATCAGGCTCTTAAGTGCTTTGCTGGATCGGGGCACAGGAACCTTGCCTGGCCACTGCTCAAGCAGTATGTGCTCTGTCATTACATCAAGAACTGCTCTTCTTCAAGCCTTTGCACACAGGAACTTTCATGAAAAGCAAATTCGCGCAGCATTTTTTGGTTTTTCAATTCAGCAATCCCGTACAGGGAGGTGTGACTTACACTCTCACAGCGTACTTCGTACCAAGTAGGATGTTGCACCCATAAGAAAATTCAGCCCTCGGGAAGGCAAGTGGTGTTCCTTGCTCTCTCCCATCAAGGAACACAGGGTAGAAAGTAGCTTTAGATCATTCTGAGACCTCTCCAGAGATCTGTCAGTGGGCATTTATTCAGGGAGCCACTGCATGAACAAACACTCCAGCTGAGATATCATGCTCCTTTTTAAAGCTGTACGGCCCCATCCAGTAACCGAAGCTGCGATTCCTGCCTCTCGAACACCTCCGTTCCTGTTTTGGGAACAGGACAGGTATCTGTTGGTTCCCTTTCTGCTCCCACTATCTGGCATGGGAAGTGGGATATGAAAAGAAAACTCCCGGCTGCCAGCACGGTGAGTTATGGGGGAAATTTGAAAGTCGGGAGAAAGACAACTGAAAAAAAAGCTTCAGCAAGGAGAAGCCTACAAGAGACAGCAGAACTGGCCTTGGTCTCAGAGTCACGGTAGTCATTCAAAGCAAGAGAACAGAGACAGATAACAGGTGCTTAGCTGGGACCTCTTTCTAGGAAGTCCCTTACTTTATTTCATTCTCACTCCGTAAGACCAAGAGCCCTATGAGTTTATAACTTATCCCCAGAGTTGCTCACCTTCACGATCTGCCAACAGCACCCAGCCTTCCCCTAGCCTTTATGCGGACATTGAATTTGACTACTTTAGGAGGTGGAACCAAAATATCTCTCTTCATCCCTACAGGGATATGTTAAGTTTTGATCAGCTATTCCACTTTCGTTTTGTTTTCCCTTCAGCTTTATTCAGCAGTTGTGTATTTCGTTTGAGAGCGCACACGTTGTTGATTAATGGGTACCTAATACTCTACATAGCTTCTCTCCCGTCATTGTCAGTATTCAGCTCTCACATCCCTCCCTTACGACCGTACATAAACGATATAAACATCTCATCAATAACATAAAAAATTCATCGTCTGTCTACAATGCAGCTGCTATCACAGGTTTATGTCAACAATCGGCCTGATTTTTAATAGCATAAATGTTTAAAGAGGTGGCAATGCCTGTAAAATATCTGCAGGGATATTTAGAACAGACATATGCCCGAACGATGCTGTTCTCATACTGGAGACATTGTCGCACAGCAGGAAAACAATGTTTATCCTTGCAAATGTTTACTCTGCTTCAGTCATTAAAAGGTTTTTAATGGATAACGATGGGGTGGAGGATGTTGCTTCTTGCTTCTCGGTTGCCTCCTCTGGGCAGCGTGTGCCATCGTGTTCATGTTACAAATGGGATCAGTTTTCTTGCACTTTGCGGTCCACCTGACAAAGTCTTTGCCATCTGATTGACAAACCTTTGCTTTAGTTTTCTTTTCTGGGCTACAGTTGGAGGACTTGCAAATGCGTTAGTTCTTGGTGATTCTAATGGTTATACTGATTTTTATTTTTCCCCTCTATCCTAAAAAAGAGTCAATCCTTTGCATTACTATTCTGAAGAACACCTGCCTTCAAAATAAATCAATGCTAACCCCTTGCTGCAGTTTCTTTTACTTGCTGCAGAATAGTACAGGACTTGAAATTAAAAAATACAAAGTGCTTTGCATACAGACATATAATATTGGTTTTTAATCTGGGCAGGATTTCCTTATCAGCTCTGCATCCATTGCTATCATTAAAAGGCAAAACCAGTTGCTCCATTATCCATGCATCAAATTGCAGTTTCCATCACAATCTTTCACGCCACCTTTAAACTTAATCATGCTTCGCCCCACTTGACACATGAATCGGGCAAACTCCGGGTTGAATGTTTCTCTTTCTTTTCCCCTCGCTACCTAAAGCCAACAACCTGGAAGTTCTTGATTTGAATAGATGGGTTTATTAAAAATGGGGATATACTCATATGACTGAAAATATGACTAGTGTAAGAAACATCTCATGAAGCCATAAGGTGAACATGGCTTTTGTTCACATACTTGGAACCATTACTATAACCCAGAAACTGACCTTAGCAAGCCATTTCAAAT
The DNA here is from genome assembly GCF_013100865.1 of Trachemys scripta elegans. Classification (NCBI taxonomy): domain Eukaryota; kingdom Metazoa; phylum Chordata; order Testudines; family Emydidae; genus Trachemys; species Trachemys scripta. The sequence continues at coordinate 14,253,084 of NC_048315.1, forward strand.
CCTTCATTAGATGTTTTCTCTCATATGCAACCTGGGGTCCTGATGCAGCACTCAGATCTGCGTGGGCAGATTCCCACTGGCTTCAGCAGAGCTCTGCCCAGATCCATTTGCAGGATTAGGGTCATAAGTTGTGGTAACTGTACATGTCCTGATGTTTACCATTTCTGAACTCTACAATTAAATAAAAATCAAACATGCACTAAATGCCCTCCAATGTTTCCCACGCGGGCAATAATCAACACACAACACTTTGCATGATGTGGACAGGGACTGTGATCTAGGAGAATAAGAAGGGAAGCAGAGGCTTGAATTTCACAAACACTGAATATCTGCAACTCCATTTAGACGCAATGAAGTCTGTGGGTTCTCAGGATATATAAGCCAATGAACTTCTCATTCTGCCACTGACTTGAAGGCATAGCTGCTAATTTGTGTACATTTTCATGCATCATCCCATGCAAATGATTTGCAAATATGTAAATGAGCTTATTAGATAATTTGCATAATTGCACATAATGTGTATGTGATGATAAACTTCAGTTTAAAGTCAATACACTGTGCCTTAAACAGTAGCAATGTTAGGATATGGAGTAGCACAAAACTTGGCAGCTGGGTCATTAGTCAGTGAAGGGTTTATCAGGAATAAGTGGGTGCTGAGTAGTGGTGTCTGGGCAGAAGAAAGGCATGTCTGGGAGATGTCAGACGAGGAGACTGGGGGAAGCTGGGTGGTAACTAAGAGAGGTTTGGTCTTTGAGGTGTTGGGGAAGAGAGGAGGGTAAGTTCAGTGGCTGGGGGAAAGCTAGGGACAGCTGGGGCTTGCAGGGGTATCCAGATAGCTAGGTGGCTGGAGGAAACCAGGGGTAGCTAGGTTTATGAAGGCGTCCAAGGGGATAGCTGGATAGTTTTGCAGATGTGGGGACAGCTGGGTTGATTTGGGGAAGATAGGGGTAGCTAGGAGCCTCTGTGGGAGCTGAGGGAAGACGAGGGCAGGTGAGTGGAAGTAGGGAGCTAGGTGAATGGGAGTGTGTGGGTGGGGGACACTGGTTGGGAGAGCCTGGGGATGGGACAGAAATGAGAAAAAGCTGCTGTGCATTCAGGGGAGGGGCAAAACTAGAATGGAACCTAGACAATTTAAAACTTTGCCCTCTGCCGGAAAAGCCAGCTGCATGTGCCTATGTCAATGGCCAAGTAGGAATTGCATAACCCCCAGACACTGCAAGTTCCTGCTCCTTTTGATTCTTGTCACTACATGGTTTGAGGCACTGGAGTGGGCACCGGGGATGTATCTTCTCCTGTTTGAATACCCCGATAGCAGCAAATGACCATCTAGCCGGGAATTAGCTGTGTGCCATGCTGCTTGCATCTGGCTCATCTGACTGGGGTCCCCTGCAAATGCAGGGCCTGGGTCCCAAGGATCCTATCTTCCCCAGCATAAAGTTTAAGTATTTCTTTGAAGATACCATGGACTCTCAATTCCTTTCCCCACCATGATGCAAAAGGCTGACGCATACGTAGTGCCAGAACTGCAGCCAGGTTATACCCAAAGTGGACTATCAAGCAGAGAGTCAATTTCTACATTGACAAAATTAAGCTGTCTCAGCCTCCACTGAACACCGCACAATTATTTTAAACCACTTCAAGGCCTTACAAAAGAGGGACTTATAAGAAACACAGCACCATTTTAACAAGCTAAATTTCCTGTCGTGCACAGGATTGATTCCTGTCAGTGCAACATTTATTTTCGTCTGATTAAGTCATTGTGATGAACTTCAGAGTTTAGACTGCCCTTGAGCCTCACATCTATCTGATCTTTAATTCTACTACCCGCTCATTTCTAGCTAAGCACACAACTCTGAGTCCCAGTGGAGCAGCCTCGTTCAGCCCCTGCATCAATATGTTCAGCGCTGAATTCATTTCTGCAGGGAGCCCAGTAAATCTGAACTTTCCAAAATCATTTGGCCCCCATTACTGGTAAGCACTGCTCTTAAATAGGTTGTAACTCCAGCTAATAGGCTCCATAATCATAGCTGAATTGAACAAAAGGGTCCAGTACGGTCTGGCATCAGTCATTTTTATTCCCAGTCTACTAGACTGCATAGAAGGGAACTGTTTTTACACTTCTGGTTGCTGAAACTCAGAGCCTCATTTACCCAAATATAGTCTCTTTATTAAAGAAAGTTAGCCAAAAAGCTTCCAAGGGCATCTACAAAGTCCAGCACAGCATTGATACAAGAGTCAGAACAGGCAACCTTTTGGTTTTGCAAGATGGCAACAGTCCAGAAAGCCAGGAGACAGGGTAAATTTTAAGATGCAAAGAAAACCCCATCTAATGAAAAATTCCGACGCAAAGAGTCACATCCTCTGCTATTCAAGGAGGCCTGATTGTAACCAAGCCGAATGTAAAGCAGTTAATGACAGAGGCGCTTACATCTCGATCACATGTCCACAAAGACAAGACAAGCTATATGATAGTGTTTCATCTTGCTTTAAAAAGAAAAACACTATCTAAATCTTATCACTGAAATTGATAGTGTTTCCTTAAAGCCTATTCCAGCTTTGCTGACTTCAACACATATTGAAGTCTCTAATAAATCTATTTCAATGGTTCTTTACAACTCTCTTCTTTCTCAACATGCACTCTGGCCTCTCTGATTATATCAAAAGACAGAAGACCAGATTTTTGTTTATAAATATCTCGATGTTTTTCCCTGCCACTTGCTGCAAAGCTTGGTATGAAGCTGAATAGTAAGTAAACAGAGTAGAAAAGGAACTTGATTTATTTCCCCCCCTTTTTTTCTTTCTTTCACAAATCAGCAGAACCAATCTTAAGATGCACCATGTTATTTCCATAGAAGGGAACCTGTCACAAAAGCAGGAAGCTGCTTGGATGTACTGGAATTGAACACAGCCTATACCCATGCTGCTACGCAGCAAGCCGACCGCTTTTGAATGCTGGCAAGATTATGGCTTCCCAACCATTGCCCCTGATTCTTATGAAGAGCAGTATTCAAGAAGCCATTTGCAGTTTAAAACAGGAACTGTATTAAAAACGACTCACTCTTGAACAGGGTTACATATTTGTATGTGCCGACACATGGCACTATTTACATAAACACCTCTGTACGGATATATTTGATACCTCACTCCCATAAGAGTTCCAATGAAAACTTTTCGGAGATTCTATTAGGGTCAGACACTGAGGGCCAGATCTCAGCTGGTATAAACAGACAAAAAAGCCACACCAGCTGAGGATTTGGCTCTGAACTGTCACTTACTTCGATGTGGATAATTATAGCCATAGAGCAAGGGGGGATTAAAAAAACCCAACCTGTCTCTCTTACCTGGAAATGTTCATGCTGGGTGGAGGGATGAGCCCATAAATTCAGCAACCCAGCCAATCAAAATATCTGCCTCCTATAGCAGAGACTGATGCACCTATCCTCCCGCTTGTTTTCCCATTAGCTGTACTGGTAGCAAGGTAACTGGTTATGTTTATATGTTCCTTTCCAGCTTACATACTTTAATTCAGGGTACGGGTCCATAAATTGAGGAGTGATAGGTGCTTGCGGAATCACTATTTCATTGCTGCCTTTTGTCAAAATGTGGTTTTCTTTAAAATGGTTCGTCTGGTTTCTTTTATGGACCCGAGGCATTCAAGAGAGAAACACTATAATGGGGAGTTTACTGTGGAGCACAGAAACAAGAGTGAATAAAGATGCAGTATTTCATTATTGCAACAAAATCTTGCAAACTTTGGGCCCTGCTCAGAACTCCTGAGATCTCTGATTACAGAGAACTTAGGTTAAGTAATAATTGATAAATCGGGCTTGTTGGGCAGCTCAACTATTAATCAGGGATCAAAATGGAATTTAAAATAGTGGGAGGGCCTTCCCCCATTCTGCCCTCACATGACATCAAAGTGCGATTCTAGGCCACTAGTGAGCTTACAGCAGCATAGCTCTACCGATGCAGCTGCACGGTGGTAAGATCACTTGTGTAGCCGCTCTATGCCAACTGGAGAGATCTCTCCTGTCAATGTAATTAAACCACTTCCAATGAGCAGTGGTAGCCATGTCAGCGGGAGAGCAGCTCCCACCGACATAGCGCTCTCCACACTAGCACTTCTGTCGCTGTAATTTATGTCACTCAGAGGTTTTTTTTCACACCCAGGAGCGACATAAATTATACTGACAAAAGGGCTAGCGTAGACATAGCCTTAGTCACAGTAGAATTTGCAGATCTCCATGAGATGGCTGCTCCTATTTTCTCATGTGCTTTCATCATCCATGAAAGAGGTAACTACGCTGACCTTTTGATTGCTATAATTGGAATACAGATGTAATGCCTCATTGAGACAAATGGGACAATTCACAGCTCCCAGAGAATCATTTCAGGCTCTCTACAAAGCCAGGCAGTCATGAGTGCATCAGTTACCATTTAAAAAGGCTAGCTTCGCAACCATCAGGCTGCCTAAAATTAGCTCCTAAGTCTATATTCAGAATACTAAACAAATGTGCCTTGATTTTCAGAGGTCTGACAACCTTAAATGGGAGCTGCAGTTCCTTGTGCTGGGTTTCTAAAGATCATTTCATGCCATGCAGAATCCATTTCTTAAAACTAAAAAAGCACAACCCATAACAACGGAGAGAATCAAAATTAAAAGAGCTATCAATATTGCCTAGCAATGATATATATGCTGATTTTCTCAAATCAAAATACAGTGAAGGAAGGGGATGTGATACTAGTATCACATATGCTGGTGTAAAGAAAGGAGTAATTCCAGAGAAGTCAAGGAAGCTGCAACTGGTGTAAGAGAGAAGAGAACCAAGTTCAGGTCTAATCAAATATAGCCACAGATAAATTACCCCAGATGTAATTTAGAGAGAAATTACCAGTCAGTGGAGTATGAATAGTGAATTGAAGGTATTCACTCAATACTACATCCTGCTACCTTGAAACTAGATTATCCAATTTTTCACCAGACATTTGAAAAAATATTAAAATATATAAATATAGAATCAAATCAGATATTAGAAATTGACACACAACTGTGGGGGCTCAGTGGTTTCAACCTGTCTTCTCTGAGTGAGCTCCAAGTCCCAAGAACGTCTAAATGTCATCTATATCTTGTCTCTGTTACCACATAGTACATCTGGCAGTCACTTGGGATATTGAAGACAGCAGGCATAACTACCAGTGAGGATTAAGGTGCATTGGCAGTGACACATGGCTGTACAGGCCTCTGAAAGCACATATCTAGCCCTGGGAGTCTCTTACATTCATAAGCACTGGAAATATTACCAAATTTATTATTTAAAAAAGTAAATAAATTAAGAGGAAACAGAAACCGACACTGACACAATCTGACTCAGTCATTTTTAAACAATATGTGATAGATTTGCAGTCCGGCATTCCATAAAGAGGGGCTCATTTTCTACAAATGCCTACAAAGAGAAATGATAGAGTTCAGCAATACAGCATGGTATATTCCATTAGGAATTAAAGCTTTCCTCCTTGATGTCGCCATTCAAATGCTTATTGGACAACCTCCTGCTTTCATCTATGTTGTTGTGACTAATTTATGTATGGGTCTCTCCTCCTCCCCCCCCCCAAATTTACACAAGACAAATCTAAGGTGAGGGTGCATTATAATAATAAATGAAAGGATGAGTCCTGTTTACTTGCCCAATATTTCACAGCTAAAATGCTTACTACATTTTTAACTGTGACATGCTTCCTTTAGCCGGTCTTGGTTTTGAAGTAATGATATAAAATTCATTTCATCTCTTTTTTCAAGTCTGGCTCCTTCATACATAACATCAGGCTTGTCATATCTGAGGAATTATTAAAATAAGACGAAGCCCGCAGTATCTGAGCAGAAAAGCTTCTTTGAGCTGGCATCCTCAGGAGAGAAGCAAGCTCAATCTCATTAGTTGGTGCTGAGAAGGCGTCCTAGTCACTAGGTTCAAGGTGATGAAAGATTAGGGCGTTTGGCCTCGGCTCATTTTGTATGCAGCTCACATCACTCCCTGCCCATGAACACGAAATTACATTGAACCTGGGGAGTCTAACTCCATTAATTTTAAATGGAAGATTAATTTAACAATATGCGGCAGATATTTGTTACAAACCTATCATGTAAAAGTGACGGTTAGCAATAAATTGTGGTGACTCATACTGGCCGGTGGCCCTGGCTCAAATAAATCAGAAGGCATTTACACATAATTGCTGTTTTTAAAGACAGGGATATAGGAGATACATTTCTTTGATGAAAGATTGGGTAACTCCATTCAAGGAAACAGCAGCTGATATTAAAGCAACAGTGCCGTGTTTTAGAAGATGTTTTATTTAAGGATTTGTAGAATTGCAAAGCACAGCCATTTTAGAACGGCTTTTTTTTAAGTCTATGTACGGGCAAACATCAATGTTTTCAGACAAAATCTTTATTGATTTTCATGAAGTAACTATAACAACAATACAAAGATATCATTTAGAAGAGATAAAGAGGAAGTGTGAATAGAGATTTGTGGCTTGGAAACGTGCACTCTTCTGGAAACAATAAATGAGGGAATCTCACCCAGAACTTCAGGTGAAGTATGGGATCCATGCCCAGACAAGGGCTATTTGTGGCCTAATTTTTTAATGCCAGATCCTATGTAATCTTTTTGATTCCTGAATGATTTGTAATATTAGTCTGCACTCTTCCTCTTGCCACTGAATATGCGCATCCTTTCACTTCACTTTTTCTTGCATTGAAGAAGACAGCGGTGATTGTATATTAAACTTTACTCTTAAAATTGACATCTTTTTAAAAAAAGAGGGAAAGGGGCAATCTCTGATCTGAACAAACAATTTTAGGGAAGGATACCTAGCGTAGCTTTTTCATTCAGAGGTGGTTGACCATTTGTTCCTCAGACACAGTGCACTGTTCACCACAAGGATACAGCTCATCTGGGCAGAAGACAGATCTTTTTTAGGGGGCCTGTCCAATGCTGTGGAATGAAATCCTCCAGGAACTAGCCACCATTACAAATCTCATCATCTTCTGCTCCAAGTGCAAAGAACAGTTCTTTGACTTTGCCTTCTTAACATAAGCAAATGGCACTGCATGTGTGTGTGTGTGTATAAACACACACACACACACACACACACACTCTCCTACTACCAAAACAAAACACTACAATGCACATATCCTCTCCTCAGGAGGAAGATTGTAAGAGAAAGAACCAACCATGCATGAGAGATGTCTGTCATGTCACTTAATGCACTTTGGGAAGATGCTCAGACACTAGGGAGATGAGGGCAGTACAGGAGCCTATAAAGAATAGAATAGTTATGTCCAATAGTGGTTTCTGTAATACCTAGTTGGCAACTTAGGCAGTAGTTTGGCTGAAGGGGAAACTGAACAATTGTATTAACTGCATGAGAACTTGTTTAGTCAGCTCAGGTTTCTGGAAACAGCTCAGATGGGGCATGCTCCGAAACTTACCACATCTATTAGCGCAGTCACTCCCACACTTGTATTCTCCTACTTGTTCTGACAGTTTCCAGATCAGAGATATGCACAGGTGTACATGTAGCTTCTTTTAACAAACATTCTGTCGTCTCAGAGCAACTGGGAGAAATATATATGCTGAATGATCTGTTGCTTAGCTGCTGCCGAATGAGCAAGGTGAAGAGAACTCAAGGATACTTCATGCCTTTAGGACTAGCAGAAGGGGGAGAATCCTGAGCCTTCCCAATGAAACCAAGAAGGTTAACTGTCTGACCACATTCTCAGTCCCTGGAAAGGGTGTTATTTAAATCTCATTCCCTTGGAAAGCACCAAGCTTGCCAATTCTCATGCACATCACTGAGCTGCCTGAGGCCAAAAACAATCAACAACCATAACACAAAATCCCTGATAAATGCACCACTTAAATACAAGAAACATTTTGAAATTCATTTGTGAGAAGGCGGCAAATTTGTGCATGGCTCTTTTCCCCCCTTTCTCCACCCGCCCTTCCTTTCAGTTCAAAGGATTCATGGTTAGCCAACTTTGAAAGAACTGTACAGCTTCATCCTTTAGAAGCTGAAGGAAGCTCCGAGGGCATCTTGCTTTCCTGCGTATGTCCAATTTGGCCCAAAGTTTTTAGGTAGGAGGGTTGATCATCCCACAGTTTAATGCAATTTGCATTATGACCTTTTTCTTATTTTTTAAGTCTCTTGGGATGCAAGTGAAATCCCAGACATGACACAAATATTATGCACATCTGCACTGAGAACAAAATCTTCATGCCTATTAGGGACAAGGCGTTGGTACACATTTTATATTACAGTCGTTCTTTCATGTTCTGCTTTAGTATTGAATTGGTGTTGGATCCATCTAATAGTCCCACAGCTCTACATGCTGGCCTCCCGCATAACTACCTTCAAGGATAAGATTCCTGACCTCAAGACTCATCTCTGAAATTACATTAACAGGGCCCATTCCTGTACTCTCAATTCCCATTACAGAAGGTGCTGAGAACATGAGCAGAGCCCTGGGAGACCAAAAAACTGCTGAACTTCTTTCCTCATCTGTCACTCCTATCGGTCTGTGTCTTTGTACTTATTCGGCCCCCCAGTAATCTAGTATCTGAGCACCTGACAATCTTTAATGCATTTATCCTCTCAACACTCCTGTGAGGGAGGGAAGTACTATTATGCCCATGTTACAGAGCAGGAACTGAGGCACATGGATGCTGAGGGCCAGATTTTCAAAGTTATTCAGGTGACCAAAGATGTAAATAGGCGGGGTTTACAACAGTGCCGAACCTGTTGAAATCCACTAGGTTCCTAAATGTCTTTGAAAATCTGTCCCCTAACTAACCTTCTCACAGCCAGTAGCAGAGCAGGGACTTTGAACTTAGTCTCCTAAGTGCTAGGTTAGTGCTATAACCAATTTCCATCTCTACCACTGGAGTCACTCCTGTGCTAGGCTCCAGCCATTCCAAAAGCCAGGAACTGGTCTGGGGACTCCCAGACCAGGTATATAAGCGTCACAGGAAGAACAGCAGTTCAGTCTGCTCAACACCATTCCAGGGCTTGGAACTCACTCCTGCCTGAGCGTGGCAACAGACTCCCCTGCTCAATGCTGCTCTGGATTCCTGATTGTGGCTGTGCCCACTAGGGACGATGGCTCCAGCTCTGACCACGAGGCCTGACCACGTCCATCACAGTTTCTGACAGGCTGCCCCGAGTAACCATTTCCTGTTTTGGGGGGTTGGGGGAATAGGAAGTGAAAAACAAGTCACCACCATTCTTGCCTGGCTCTACTAATGTCATTCAACGTTTTCCCTTCCTGAAGAGGACGTAATTTAACTGAACTAGGATGGTGTAGTAAGCCAACAACCAACCAGATAAAAGGCTATGCAGAAAACAGCTATTGATATTTTCATCACTTTGGGACAAATTTACTTACAAGCTCATGTCAATGTGAGATCTCTTTCATCTGGAAACAATCGGTACAGTCATGATTCAGACCAGCAAGAACCAAAACATTTCCTGTTTGCTTTTTTACATGTCCATACTAAAAAAATACATAAAACAAAAACAAAACACACACACATACAAAACCAGAACCTACAAGGACATCAAACTATATTCCTCCTTAAACATGACCTAATGCATTCTGAAGCAGAAGTGAAGAAGCTGCTGAACCTTTTGCACTGGGCCAGGCAAGCCAGTTATAAGTTGGCTGCCAACAGCACTTACTGTATGGAGGAAAAGAGGAATGGAACCACGAATGGAAGAAAAGGGGAGGGAATGAGTAGAGCAGATGACTAAGCCAGGATAATTGTGCTTCGTTTCCAGCTCTCCTATGACTCACTGCATGACCACACTGCACTGTACTTCTATTTGTCCATCTCTAAATTGAGACTGATACCTAAAGAACCTCTAGAACCCCACTGGGGTGTGATGAGCTTTAATGAATTAATGCTTATAAATTGCTTTGAAATCTTCCGATTAAAAGGCACTTTATAAATGCAACATATGTATGATCTATAAGTGCATGGACCTTGCTCTCACATGCTAGTTAATTTTCTGTTTACATTTGTTCCAACCAACCACGCACCACACGATGCATGTCCAATGAGAAAAGAAATACTCAGCTAAATAAACAGCTATTTGCACAGGCCCAAAGAAATCAATTTTAAAATAACTCTTCATATTTGAATTTGAATAAGATGGATGCCAAATATCCTCACAGAAAAAGAGCGCTGGCTGCTTTAAATTCAGTGCCGACACCCCGGTTGCCAGCAACTGATTCCGCTAACTCATTTTTGCACTTTAATGTTAAATTTCTTATGGGACCACATCACCTAATTAGAGGAATTGATAACTGCACTGTTCCATAATGAGGCCAATACATTTCAAAGTCATTAAAGATAACCAAGGCAATAAGTCTGTGTTTAAGCGGCGCTTCCTTAGATTTCACAGCCTGCATGTCGCAAGCACAGGAAAAAGCAATCCTTGCCTAGTCAACTGTAAATGCTGGGTTATTGGAATCTTTAAAACAGGCAGCAAGGAGAAAATTACATGGCCAAATCTCCTTTTTCCAGTTAATGAAGAATTAAGACTCCCATTTACCATATTAGAAGGTTCATCAGAGGTCTCTACTTTCCATAGCTTGTGTTTGACAGCAGTGTCAATTTATCTGAGACTGAATGCAGAAGTGCATGACAGTACATCATTCATAACTGTCATATCTACTTATCTCTCTCATTGTCACACTACTAACGAAATTCAAGCCATGTTTTTCTGATCACAGCCTCTTAAAGGAAAAAAGGAGCCCCAAACCCCAACATAGTAAACCAACTGTATGATGTCACTAAAACTAGAGCTTTAACAAACTCCCATGTGATTATAGTCAAAGATGGGTTCTAAAACCCTACGACATTGGGAAATCAAAAGTCAATATTTCCCAAATGCAGACTTCCGGCAATACTGTTGTTGGCTTCAGCATTAGGAAATACCAGTTTAGGTGATAAATATTGGAGAAATGACTTCTGGATTTATTTTACTTTCTACCTTGCTTCTTAAAAAGCTTTGCACTATCTTTGACATGTAATAAAGAAATGGTGGTTTCACCCATTAGGGGCCTGCTCCTGATCCCAAATAAGTATATGGTAAAACTCACATTGGCTTCAATAGTGCAGGATTGATCCCTAAAGCAGCAACACATGAGAAAGTGTTCCCTAGCAAACTGCATTATACTAATTATTATCTACGCTAAAGAAAAACAGTATCAGAGGGGTAGCCGTGTTAGTCTGAATCTGTAAAAAGCAACCGAGGGTCCTGTGGCACCTTTAAGACTAACAGAAGTATTGGGAGCATAAGCTTTCGTGGGTAAGAACCTCACTTCTTCTTGCATCTGAAGAAGTGAGGTTCTTACCCACGAAAGCTTATGCTCCCAATACTTCTGTTAGTCTTAAAGGTGCCACAGGACCCTCGGTTGCTTTTTACAGATTCAGACTAACACGGCTACCCCTCTGATACTGTTT